>NC_052166.1:70860921-71016666 GCF_902713615.1 Scyliorhinus canicula
CTGCCTCCTCCTGCCAGCTCCCTGCCTCCCCCTGCCAGCTCCCTGCCTCCTGCCAGCTCGCTGCCTCCTCCTGCCAGCTCCCTGCCTCCTGCCAACACCCTGCCTCCTCCTGCCTCCTCCTCCCAGCTCCCTGCCAGCTCCCTGCCTCCTCCTCCCAGCTCCCTGCCTCCTCCTGCCAGCTCCCTGCCTCCTCCTGCCATCTCCCTGCCTCCTCCTGCCAGCTCCCTGCCTCCTGCCAGCTTGCTGCCTCCTCCTGCCAGCTCCCTGCCTCCTGCCAACACCCTGCCTCCTCCTGCCAGCTCCTTGCCTCCTGTCAGCTCCCTGCCTCCCCCTACCAGCTCCCTGCCTCCTCCTGCCAGCTCCCTGCCTCCTGCCGTCTCTCTGCCTCCCCTGCCAGCTCCCTGCCTCGTCCTGCCTGCTGCTTGCCTCCTGTCAGCTCCCTGCCTCCCCCTGCCAGCTCCCTGCCTCCTCCTGCCAGCTCCCTGCCTCCTGCCTGCTCCCTGCCTCCTGCCTGCTCCCTGCCTCCCCCTGCCAGCTCCCTGCCTCCTGTCAACTCCCTGCCTCCCCCTGCCAGCTCCCTGCCTCCTCCTGCCAGCTCCCTGCCTCCTCCTGCCAGCTCCCTGCCATCTCCCTGCCTCCTGCCAGCTCCCTGTCTCCTGCCAGCTCCCTGCCTCCTCCTGCCAGCTCCCTGCCTCTTGCCAGCTCCCTGGTTCCTTCCAGCTCCCTGCCTCCTCCTGCCACCTCCCTGCCTCCTCCTGCCAGCTCCCTGCCTCCTCCTGCCAGCTCCCTGCCTCCTGCCAGCTCGCTGCCTCCTCCTGCCAGCTCCCTGCCTCCTGCCAACACCCTGCCTCCTCCTGCCAGCTCCCTGCCTCCTGTCAGCTCCCTGCCTCCCCCTACCAGCTCCCTGCCTCCTCCTGCCAGCTCCCTGCCTCCTGCCGTCTCTCTGCCTCCCCCTGCCAGCTCCCTGCCTCGTCCTGCCTGCTGCTTGCCTCCTGTCAGCTCCCTGCCTCCCCCTGCCAGCTCCCTGCCTCCTCCTGCCAGCTCCCTGCCTCCTGCCAGCTCCCTGCCTCCTGCCTGCTCCCTGCCTCCTGCCTGCTCCCTGCCTCCCCCTGCCAGCTCCCTGCCTCCTGCCAACTCCCTGCCTCCCCCTGCCAGCTCCCTGCCTCCTCCTGCCAGCTCCCTGCCTCCTCCTGCCAGCTCCCTGCCATCTCCCTGCCTCCTGCCAGCTCCCTTGCTCCTGCCAGCACCCTGCCTCCTCCTGTCAGCTCCCTGCCTCCTGCCAGCTCTCTGCCTCCTGCCAGCTCTCTGCCTCCTGCCAGCTCTCTGCCTCCTGCCAGCTCTCTGCCTCATGCCAGCTCCCTGCCTCCTCCTGCCAGCTCTCTGCCTCCTGCCAGCTCCCTGCCTCCTGCCAGCCCCCTGCCTCCTCCTGCCGGCTCCCTGCCTCCTGCAGCCAGCTCCCTGCCTCCTCCTGCCAGCTCCCTGCCTCCTCCTGCCAGCTCCCTGCCTCCTCCTGCCAGCTCCCTGCCTCCTCCTGCCAGCTCCCTGCCTCCTGCCAGCTCTCTGCCTCCTGCCGGCTCCCTGCCTCCTGCCAGCTCTATGCCTCCTGCCGGCTCCCTGCTACTGTCAACCATCATAGGAAGTGGGGAATTGCACATGATAGAGGGAATCCCAGCAGCAGTCCCAGAAACAGCACCCATCCCAGCACCAATCCCAGCAGCAATCCCAGCAGAAGCAGCAATCCCAGCACAATCCCAGCAGCTGCACCGATCCCAGCACCAATCCCAGCACAATCCCAGCAGCTGCACCCATCACAGCAGCTATCCCAGCAGCACCCATCCCAGCAGCAATCCCATCCCAGCACCAATCCCAGCAGCAATTCCAGCAGCAACAATCCCAGAAGCAGCGTCCATCTCAGCAGCAATCCCAGCAGCTGCACCATCCCAGCAGCAATCTCAGCAGCAGCACCCATCCCAGCAGCAGCACCCATCCCAGCAGCACTCCCAGCAGCAGCACGCATCCCAGCAGCAGCACCCATCCCAGCAGCAATCTCAGCAGCAGCACCCACCTCAGCAGCAATCCCAGCAGCTGCACCCATCCCAGTAGGAGCACCCATCCCAGCAGCAATCTCAGCAGCAGCACCCATCCCAATAGCAAACCCAGTAGCACCCATCCCAGCAGCAAACCCAGTAGCATCCATCCCAGCAGCAATCCCAGCAGCAGCACCCATCCCAGCAGCAAACCCAGTAGCTCCCATCCCAGCAGCAATCCCAGCAGCAGCACCCATTCCAGCAGCAATCCCAGTAGCAGCACCATCCCAGCAGCAATCCCAGTAGCAGCAACCATCCCAGCAGAAAACCCAGCAGCAGCACCCATCCCAGCAGCAGCATCCATCCCAGCAGCAAACTCAGCAGCAGCAACCATCCCAGCAGCAACCATCCCAGCAGCAGCACCCATCCCAGCAGCAATCCCAGTTGCAGCAACCATCCCAGCAGCAAACCCAGTTGCAGCAACCATCCCAGCAGCAGCACCCATCCCAGCAGCAATCCCAGCAGCAGCACCCATCCCAGCAGCAATCCCAGTAGCAGCACCATCCCAGCAGCAATCCTAGTAGCAGCAACCATCCCAGCAGCAAACCCAGTAGCATCCATCCCAGCAGCAATCCCAGCAGCAGCACCCATCCCAGCAGCAGCACCCATCCCAGCAGCAAGCCCAGTAGCACCCATCCCAGCAGCAGCACCCATCCCAGCAGCAAGCCCAGTAGCACCCATCCCAGCAGCAAACCCAGTAGCAGGACCCATCCCAACAGCAATCCCAGCAGCAGCACCTATCCCAGCAGCAAACCCAGCATCAGCAACCGTCCCAGCAGCAATCCCAGCAGCAGCACCCATCCCAGCAGCAATCCCAGGAGCATGACCAATCCCAGCAGCAATCCCAGCAGCAATCCCAGCAGCAGCACCCATCCCAGCAGCAACAATCCCAGCACCGTCACCAGCACCAATCATACCAGCAGCAACAGCAAACCTATATTTTTTGTTGCATAATTCTCACCAAAATACATCACATCAATCTCAGCTGGAATATAAGGATTGACACATAGAGGGTTAATGTTGGGCTGAGTAATGTACCACCCACACAGCATATGACAGAGCACCTGACATACACCCAGGGTCAGGTGAGTATGGGACTGAGCAGTGTGTACCAGCCAGCATGGAGACAGCCCTCAGCCTGTACCTTTGACTGGATTTGTCAATAGTTCAAAGAGTCAATAACAGCTTTAAGGTTCCCTACGTGTGACTACAAAGACTTCTTCAGACTTCTTCTTTCAAACACCCGACAACATGGAGAAGCTTGTCGGCAACCCAAAACCTCACATCAAAATAACAACAATAATCGCTTATTGTCACAAGTAGGCTTCAATAAAGTTACTGTGAAAATCCCCTAGTCGCCACATTCTGGTGCCTGTTTGGGGAGGCTGGTATGGGAATGTTGAGAAAAACAAAAATGCTTGAAGACTGAGAAAAAATGAAACAGCCTGACTCAAAAAGAAGCTCCAGAAACAGAGCCGCAGAGGAACAATTAACAAAAAAAAACTCCAAAGAAAGGATTGGAAGCTGAAGGCAGAAATTTGAAATTCTTTACTGCAGCAGAAGATTCTATTTCACTTCCTTTGGAAGCCCAGCTTCAAATTTCAGAGCACAGAGCCGGCCGACCTGGTAAGAGTGAACTAAATCTTTTAAAATTCCAAGTTGAAAACTAATCTATAGTAAATTCAGAGAAATCTTTAAAAAATACAGTATCAGAAGTGTAGTTTGAAAAAAGGCATAACTAAAAATCTGGGGCAGGATTCTCCGTTCCTGCGACTAAGTGCTGACACCAACGGAGGATACGTGGTATTTTACAATGGAAAAATCGGCACCACTCCCGCACTGATTCTGCCACTGGAGTGGAGCTAGCACCATGTGAAACACCCGTGGAATATGTGAAAAACGGTGGGAGAATTGCCGGGTCCATGCCGGACAGGCACAGGCTGACAAGCTGCAGCCATGCGTACACCTACACCCCCCACACACACACACCGATTGTACCGGAAAAGATGCCGCTGATTGTGCTGGACCCCATAGCCCACCTCCTGGCAACTCCGCACTACTCCCCCAGCCCTGGCAGAAGCTCGCCGGCCAGTGGTACGGCTCTCGGCAGAGTATGGCAGTGCTAGACACTGTCCGTACTCCCCGTCTCTGTGTCTCTCTCTCTCCGCAGCCGCCACGACAGGCGTACGACTCCCAAGACCACACGTGGCCCGTGCCGGTGGGCCCGATAACGACATTCCAAAGGTGTTGCGGCTGCACGCGTCTCGCTGACGTCGATTTGGAGGGCGGGGCATCGGGACTCAGCGTCAAACTGCCACCTGCCGTGATTTTGCCGTCGGGATTCTTTCTCCACCCGATCAGCGTTCCTGATTTCAGCATCAGGCAACGGGCAATCCTGCCCCTGACCTCCATGGCTACCTCTGAACATGTGGCATCTGAACTTGCTCTGAATTTTAAAAAATAAATTATTAATTGAACACTCCAGGAGAATCAAAATTTTTTAAACCCAGCTGAAGGCAAGCAAGAAAAGGTCAGGATTTGATGAACTTGTGACTTTAAACATAAATGCTGTGCAGGAGAACTCTGCAGACAGTCGATCGAAGCAGGAATTTCTCACTATTGTACTGGAGCCTACCAAAAGCAGCAGCGGGGGGGGGGGGGGGGGGGGGGGATTCCTTTGCCTCCAAGTAACCATTGTGAACTTCAGAAAACTCTTCAAAGGAGGTGGTGGTGTAATGGTATTGTTGCTGGACTAATAATCCAGAGACCCAGGATAATGATCTGGGGACCTAGGTTCAAATCCCACCACGACAGGTGATGGAATTGAAACTCAATGTAAAATCTGGAATTAAAAGTCTAATGATGACCATGAAACTATTATCGATTGTTGTAAAAACCCATCTGGTTCACTAATGTCCTTTAGGGAAGGAAATCTGCCGTCCTTACCCGCCTGGCCCACATGGGGCTGGTTTAGCACAGTGGGCTAAATAGCTACCTTGTAATTCAGAACAAGGCCAGCAACGCGGGTTCAATTCCCGTACCCGCCTCCCCGAATAGGCGCCGGAATGTGGCGACTAGGGGCTTTTCACAGTAACTTCATTGAAGCCTACTCGTGACAATAGGCGGTTATTATTATTACGTGACTCCAGACCCACAGCAATGTGGTTGACTCTTAACTGCCTCCTCGAGGGCAATTAGGAATGGGCAATAAATGCTGGCGTAGCCTGCGACGCCCACATCCCATTAACAAATAAATAGAAAATTCAAGCAGAAGAATCTAGAAGGCTTTAACAGAAGCTGCTGACTGGTCAGCACCAAAGAGAGAGATGGGCTGGGACTGGGTTCAGTTGATTGGCTGGTGGCCAAATGACTTGGTGCAGAGGCTGCGCTCTGCTAGGTAACAGGTGATGATTGGATCCTATTCCACTGGGATGCTTTTCAGAGTCTCCAGGTTTCAGTTTTGATCTAGGCAGTCCCAGGAAAGGGTCTCTGGAAAAGCTGTATTTCTGAGCTGGTAGAGAGCCTGGATTAATCTATTTACAGGAGAATCATTACAGGCGGCTATCATTACAGGCTATCATTACAATCATTACAGGCTATCATTACAGGCTATCATTACAGGCTATCATTACAGGCGGCTATCATTACAGGCTATCATTACAGGTGGCTATCATTACAGGCTATCATTACAGGCTATCATTCCAGGCTATCATTACAATCATTACAGGCTATCATTCCAGGCTATCATTACAATCATTACAGGCTATCATTACAGGCGGCTATCATTACAGGCTATCATTACAGGCTATCATTACAATCATTACAGGCTATCATTACAGGCTATCATTACAATCATTACAGGCTATCATTACAGGCTGCTATCATTACAATCATTACAGGCTATCATTACAGGCTATCATTACAGGCTATCATTACAATCATTACAGGCTATCATTACAGGCTGCTATCTCTCTGCAGAGAACCTGAGAGTGCTGCCTTCTTACAGAAAGCTTCAGAAGCCTGAATTCAAACCTTGCATTGAAAGCAAAGTTTGAACAGGAATAGGGTCCCTCTCCAGAAAAAGCTGAGTAATGCAATTCTACACTACAGAAAACCTGAATGAATGAATCTACAAAGAAGATCATTACACGCTGTAACTTTAATCTACAAGCTTGCTGTGAAGAAGAGTGAAGAACTACCACCTGAAACCAGGGGAAGGCAGTAGCAGCCAGGTTCATGGTACTGTGGCTGGCTCTGCTGCACAGCAGGGCAGGAAGAAAAATGGCAGGGCTATAGTGATAGGGGACTTGATCGTAAGGGGAATAGACAGGCGGTTCTGTGGACACAATCGAGACTCCAGGATGGTATGTTGCCTCCCTGGTGCAAGGGTCAAGGATGTCTCGGAGTGGCTGCAGGACATTTTGGGGGGGGGGGGGGGGGGGGGGGGGTGAACAGCCAGCTGTCGTGGTGCACATAGGCACCAACGATATAGGTAAAAAACAGGATGAGGTCCTACAAGCGGAATTCAGGGAGTTAGGAGTTAAACTAAAAAGTAGGACCTCAAAGGTAGTAATCTCAGGATTGCTACCAGTGCCACGAGCTAGTCAGAGTAGGAATGTTAGGATAGATAGGATGAATGCATGGTTCAAGAGATGGTGCAAGAGGGAGGGATTCAAATTCCTGGGGCATTGGGACCGGTTCTGGGGGAGGTGGGACCAGTACAAACCGGACGGTCTGCACCTGGGCAGGACTGGAACCGATGTCCTAGGGGGAGTGTTTTCTAGAGCTGTTGGGGAGGGTTTAAACTAATGTGGCAGGGGGATGGGAACCGATGCAGGAAGTTGGAAGGTAGTAAAACAGGGACAGAAGCAAAAGGAGGTAAGGGGGAAAGTGCAAGGCAGAGAAGACATAGTCAGAAATCAAAAAGGGCGACAGTACAAGGTACAGTGACTGAGGAGAGCTCAGTGAATAGGCCCAGTAATAACAAAAGGAATAAAACTGGAGATGTTAAGATTCAAAACAGAGGTAAAAAAAACAACATAAGTGTACTTTACCTGAATGCTTGTAGTATTCGGAATAAAGTAAATGAGTTGATGGCACAAATCATCGTGAATGACTATGATTTAGTGGCCATTACTGAAACCTGGTTAAAGGATGGTCAAGATTGGGAGTTAAATATCCGAGGGTATCAAACTATTCAGAAGGACAGAGTGGATGGTAAGGGAGGTGGTGTTGCTCTGTTATTTAAGGATGACATCCGGGCAATAGTAAGGGATGACATCGGTGCTATGGAGGATAAGGTTGAATCCATTTGGGTGGAAATCAGGAATAGTAAGGCAAAAAAGTCACTGATAGGAGTAGTCTATCGGCCCACAAATAGTAACGTTATGGTGGGGCAGGCAATAAACAAAGAAATAACTGATGTATGTAGAAATGGTACAGCAGTTATCATGGGGGATTTTAATCTACATGTCGATTGGTTTAACCAGGTCGGTCAAGGCAGCCTTAAGGAGGAGTTTATAGAATGTATCCGCGATAGTTTCCTAGAACAGTATGTAATGGAACCTACGAGGGAACAAGCGGCCCTAGATCTTGTCCTGTGTAATGAGACAGGATTTATTCATGATCTCATAGTTAGGGATCCTCTCGGAAGGTGCGATCACAATATGGTGGAATTTAAAATACAGATGGAGGGTGAGAAGGTAAAATCAAATACTAGTGTTTTGTGTTTAAACAAAGGAGATTACAAGGGGATGAGAGAAGAACTAGCTCAGGTAGACTGGGAGCAAAGACTTTATGGTGGAACAGTTGAGGAACAGTGGAGAACCTTCCAAGCGATTTTTCAAAGTGCTCAGCAAAGGTTTATACCAACAAAAAGGAAGGACAGTAGAAAGAGGGAAAATCGACCGTGGATATATAAGGAAATAAGGGAGAGTATCAAATTGAAGTAAAAAGCATGTAAAGTGGCAAAGATTGCTGGGAGACTAGAGGACTTGGAAATCTTTAGGGGGAAACAGAAAGCTACTAAAAAAGCTATAAAGAAGAGTAAGATAGAGTATGAGAGTAAACTTGCTCAGAATATAAAAACAGACAGTAAAAGTTTCTACAAATATATAAAACAAAAAAGAGTGGCTAAGGTAAATATTGGTCCTTTAGAGGATGAGAAGGGAGTTTTAATAATGGGAGATGAGGAAATGGCTGAGGAACTGAACAGGTTTTTTGGGTCGGTCTTCACAGTGGAAGACACAAATAACATGTCAGTGACTGATAGAAATGAGGCTATGACAGGTGAGGACCTTGAGAGGATTGTTATCACTAAGGAGGTAGTGATGGGCAAGCTAATGGGGCTAAAGGTAGACAGGTCTCCTGGCCCTGATGGAATGCATCCCAGAGTGCTAAAAGAGATGGCTAGGGAAATTGCAGATGCACTAGTGATGATTTACCAAAATTCACCAGACTCTGGGGTGGTCCCGGTGGATTGGAAATTAGCAAACGTGACACCACTGTTTAAAAAAGGAGGTAGGCAGAGAGCGGGTAATTATAGGCAAGTGAGCTTAACTTCGGTAGTAGGGAAGATGCTGGAATCTATCATCAAGGAAGAAATTGCAAGGCATCTGGATAGAAATTGTCCCATTGGGCAGACGCAGCATGGGTTCGTTAAAGGCGGGTCATGCCTAACTAATTTAGTGGAATTTTTTGAGGACATTACCAGTGCAGTAGATAACGGGGAGCCGATGGATGTGGTATATCTGGATTTCCAAAAAGCCTTTGACAAGGTGCCACACAAAAGGTTGCTGCATAAGATAAAGATGCATGGCATTAAGGGTAAAGTAGTAGCATGGATAGAGGATTGGTTAATTAATAGAAAGCAAAGAGTTGGAATAAATGGGTGTTTCTCTGGTTGGCAATCAGTAGCTAGTGGTGTCCCTCAGGGATCCGTGTTGGGCCCACAATTGTTCACAATTTACATTGATGATTTGGAGTTGGGGACCAAGGGCAATGTGTCCAAGTTTGCAGATGACACTAAGATGAGTGGTAAAGCGAAAAGTGCAGAGGATACTGGAAGTCTGCAGAGGGATTTGGATAGGTTAAGTGAATGGGCTCGGGTCTGGCAGATGGAATACAATGTTGACAAATGTGAGGTTATCCATTTTGGTAGGAATAACAGCAAACGGGATTATTATTTAAACGATAAAATATTAAAGCATGCCGCTGTTCAGAGAGACTTGGGTGTGCTAGTGCATGAGTCACAGAAGGTTGGTTTACAAGTGCAACAGGTGATTAAGAAGGCAAATGGAATTTTGTCCTTCATTGCTAGAGGGATGGAGTTTAAGACTAGGGAGGTTATGTTGCAATTGTATAAGGTGTTAGTGCGGCCACACCTGGAGTATTGTGTTCAGTTTTGGTCTCCTTACTTGAGAAAGGACGTACTGGCGCTGGAGGGTGTGCAGAGGAGATTCACTAGGTTAATCCCAGAGCTGAAGGGGTTGGATTATGAGGAGAGGTTGAGTAGACTGGGACTGTACTCGTTGGAATTTAGAAGGATGAGGGGGGGATCTTATAGAAACATTTAAAATTATGAAGGGAATAGATAGGATAGATGCGGGCAGGTTGTTTCCACTGGCGGGTGACAGCAGAACTAGGGGGCATAGCCTCAAAATAAGGGGAAGTAGATTTAGGACTGAGTTTAGGAGGAACTTCTTCACCCAAAGGGTTGTGAATCTATGGAATTCCTTGCCCAGTGAAGCAGTTGAGGCTCCTTCATTACATGTTTTTAAGGTAAAGATAGATAGTTTTTTGAAGAATAAAGGGATTAAGGGTTATGGTGTTCGGGCCGGAAAGTGGAGCTGAGTCCACAAAAGATCAGCCATGATCTAATTGAATGGCGGAGCAGGCTCGAGGGGCCAGATGGCCTACTCCTGCTCCTAGTTCTTATGTTCTTATGTTCTAAATAGCGAGGCATCTGGATAGATATTGTCCCTTTGGGCAGACGCAGCATGGGTTCATAAAGGGCAGGTCATGCCTAACTAATTTAGTGGAATTTTTTGAGGACATTACCAGTGCAGTAGATAACAGGGAGCCAATGGATGTCGTATATCTGGATTTCCAGAAAGCCTATGACAAGGTGCCACACAAAATGAAATGAAAATCGCTTATTGTCACGAGTAGGGTTCAATGAAGTTACTGTGAAAAGCCCCTAGTCGCCACATTCCGGCGCCTGTCCGGGGAGGCTGGTACAGGAATCGAACCGTGCTGCTGGCCTGCTTGGTCTGCTTTAAAAGCCAGCGATTTAGCCTGGTGAGCTAAACCAGCCCCTTGACAAGGTGCCACACAAAAGGCTGCTGCATAAGATAAAGATGCATGGCATTAAGGGTAAAGTAGTAGCATGGATAGAGGATTGGTTAATTAATAGAAAGCAAAGAGTGGGGATTAATGGGTGTTTCACTGGTTGGCAATCAGTAGCTAGTGGTGTCCCTCAAGGATCCGTGTTGGGTCCACAATTGTTCACAATTTACATAGATGATTTGGAGTTTGGGACCAAGGGCAACGTGTCCAAGTTTGCAGATGACACTGAGTTGAGTGGTAAAGCGAAAAGTGCAGAGGATACTGGAAGTCTGCAGAGGGATTTGGATAGGTTAAGTGAATGGGCTAGGGTCTGGCAGATGGAATACAATGTTGACAAATGTGAGGTTATCCATTTTGGTAGGAATAACAGCAAACGGGATTATTATTTAAATGATAAAATATTAAAGCATGCTGCTGTGCTGAGAGACCTGGGTGTGCTAGTGCATGAGTCACAGAAAGTTGGTTTACAGGTGCAACAGGTGATTAAGAAGGCAAATGGAATTTTGTCCTTCATTGCTAGAGGGATGGGGTTTAAGACTAGGGAGGTTATGCTGCAATTGTATAAGGTGTTAGTGAGGCCATACCTGGAGTATTGTGTTCAGTTTTGGTCTCCTTACCTGAGAAATGACGTACTGGCACTGGAGGGTGTGCAGAGGAGATTCACTAGGTTAATTCCAGAGCCGAAGGGGTTGGATTACGAGGAGTGGTTGAGTAGACTGGGACTGTACTCGTTGGAATTTAGAAGGATGAGGGGGGATCTTATAGAAACATATAAAATTATGAAGGGAATAGATAGGATAGATGCGGGCAGGTTGTTTCCACTGGTGGGTGAAAGCAGAACTAGGGGGCATAGCCTCAAAATAAGGGGAAGTAGATTTAGGACTGAGTTTAGGAGGAACTTCTTCACCTAAAGGGTTGTGAATCTATGGAATTCCTTGCCCAGTGAAGCAGTTGAGGCTTCTTCATTAAATGTTTTTAAGGTAAGGATAGATAGTTTTTTGAAGAATAAAGGGATTAAGGGTCATGGTGTTCTGGCCGGAAAGTGGAGCTGAGTCCACAAAAGATCAGCCATGATCTCATTGAATGGCGGGGCAGGCTCGAGGGGCCAGATGGCCTACTCCTGCTCCTAGTTCTTATGTTCTTATGAAACAAAGACTCTTTCTTCCTTTCATTTATGAATTTTATCCTTTTTGCCCCTCTCTGTTTGTCTGTCTTGTGCATGAGTTTAGAGGGCGGGGAAAGTTAAAGTGTGAATTAGGAATTAGTTAATAGTTAACCTGTTGTTTTTGTTGCATATTTCATTATAGTTCTTGTTATTAATGAGCAGTAATTGTGTTTACACTTACAAACCTGGTGACTGTAATTATTGGACTGCCAATGGCCAAAGACTGGGTATTTTTATAAGAATTATTGTTTAACTCACTTGTGTTGTATATCTGAGGCTTGTGGGGCTGGAATTGACCACACACTAGCCCAGGATGTCATACCAACAGGAAGGTAGAGGTTGATGATATGGAGACTTAAAATTGGAACTCATCGTGGAACCATAGAAAATAGAAGCAAGAGGAGGCCATTTGGCCCTTCAAGACTGCTCTGCCATTCATTATGATCATAGACTTCAGTAATGCCTTTAGCAAGGAGCCTCATTGCAGACTGGTACAGAAGGTGAAGTCACACGGGATCAGAGGTAAGCTGGCAAGATGGACACAGAACTGGCTTGGCCATAGAAGACACAGGGTAGCAGTGGTAGAGTGCTTTTCTGATTGGAGGGCTGTGACTAGTGGTGTTCCGCAGGGATCGGTGCTAGGACCTTTGCTGTTCATAGTATATATAAATGATTTGGAGGAAAATGTAACTGAAATGAAATTATTGTGAAAATCCCTTGGTCGCCACACTCCGGCACCTGTTCGGGTACACAGAAGGAGAATTCAGAATGTCCGAATCACCTAACAGCACTTCTTTCGGGACTTGTGGGAAGAAACCGGAGTACCCGGAGGAAACCCACACAGACACAGGGCGAATGTGCAGACTTCCCACAGTCAGTGACCCAAGCCGGGAATCGAACCTGGGACCCTGGCGCTATGAAGCAACAGTGCTACCCACTGTGCTACCGTGCTGCCTTTGCAGATGACACAAAGATTAGTGGAATTGAGGATAGCAATGAGGCCTGTCAGTGGATACAACAGGATACAGGTCAGTTGGAAATGACTTGTTAGGCTGGCTGGGTCGACATGGAGTGCACATGATGCAGTCTAGCGAGAGACAGACCTCCAACACTTGATAAGATGCAACATGATTTTATTTAACGTCTTAACTACTAAACATGTTCAACTGTGGGTTGACACTATGCTGACTTTACTGGAGACCTAGTACTAGCCTGACCAGACTTACTAGCTACCACATGGTGTTTGCACTGACTAGCTCGTGGACTCTGACTGTCTCAGTGGCTGGGTCAGAGAGAGCGGGAAACCTGGCGCCCTCTGGCTTTATAGTGGTTGTGTCCTGTCTGGTGATTGGCTGCTGTGTTCTGTGCGCTTACTGGTCATCCTGTGTGTCAATCACTGCCTGTCTGCACTCCATTACATACATAGATGTATATTATGACAGGAAACTTCGACGGAGAGATGGCAGATGGAGTTTAATCCAGACAAATGTGAGGTAATGCATTTTGGAAGGTCTAATACAGATGGGAAATATACTGGAAATGGCAGAACTCTTTGGAGTATTGACAGGCAGGGATCTGGGTGTACAGGTCCACAGGACACTGAAAGTGGCAAAGCAGCTGGAAATGGTAGGGCATATAATATGCTTGCCGGCATAGGATGGGGCATTTAGTATAAAAATTGGCAAGTCATGCTGCAGCTAAAAAGAACCTTAGTTAGGCCACACTTGGAATGTAATGTTCAATTCTGGTCGCCACACTACCAGAAAGAGGGTAGCTAGGGGCTGGTTTAGCACAGCGAGCTAAGCAGCTGGCTTGTAATGCAGAACAAGGCCAGCAGCGTGAGTTCAATTCCCATACCGGCCTCCCCGAACAGGTACCGGAATGTGGCGACTAGGGGCTTAGGGGCTGGTTTAGCACAATGGGCTAAATTGCTGGCTTTTAAAGCAGACCAAGACAGGCCAGCAGCACGGTTCAATTCCCGTACCAGCCTCCCCGAACAGGCGCCAGAATGTGGCGACTAGGGGCTTTTCACAGTAACTTCATTGAAGCCTACTCGTGACAATAAGCGATTTTCATCTTTTTTTTCGGGGAAAAGGTTGGCCCACTCAAGGACAGGGGAGGGAATCTATGGCCTGTAATTTCCTGGATTATCCTTGCTACCGTTCTTAAATAAAGGAACAACATTGGCTATTATCAGTCCTCTGGAACATCACCTGTAGCCAATGAGGATACAACAATTTCTATGAGGGAAAGATTTACCAGGATGTTGCCTGGTATGGAGGACATTAGTTATGAGGAGAGGTTGAATAAACTTGGTTTGTTCTCACTGGAACGACGGAGGTTGAGGGGTGACCTGATAGAGGTCTACAAAATTATGAGGGGCATAGACAGAGTGGATAGTCAGAGACTTTTTCCCAGGGTAGAGGGGTCAATTACTCAGGGCCATAGCTTTAAGGTGCGAGGGGCAAGGTTTAGAGGAGATGTGCGAGGCAAGTGTTTTACACAGAGGGTAGTGGCTGCCTGGAAGCAGGGACGATAGTGACATTTAAGGGGCATCTTGACAAATACATGAGTAGGATGGGAATAGATACGGACCCCGGAAGTGTAGGAGATTCTAGTTTAGATGAGCAGAATGGTCGGCGCAGGCTTGGAGGGCCGAAGGGCCTGTTCCTGTGATGTACTTTTCTTCGTTCTTTGTTCAGGGTGTAGAAGAGGTTTACCAGGATGTTGGTTGGTATTGAGGGCATTACCTATGAGGAGAATTGGATAAACTCAGTTTGTTGTCACTGGAGTGACGGAGGTTGAGGGATGACCTGGTAGAAGTCTTCAAAAATTATGAGGGGCATGGACAGCGTGGATAGTCAGAAGCTTTTTCCCAGGGTGGAAGAGTCAATTAGGGGGCATAGGTTTAAGGTGCGAGGGGAAAGGTGTAAAGGAGATGTACCAGGCAATTGTTTTTTGCACAAAGGGTGGTGGGAGCCTGGAACTCGCTGCCAAAGGAGGTGGTGGAAGCAGGGACGATAGTGATGTTTAAGGGGCATCTTGACAAATACATGAATAGGATGGGAATAGAGGGGTACAGACTCCGGAAGGGTAGGGGTTTTAGTTCAGACGGGCAGCATGGTTGGTGCAAGCTCAGAGGGCTGAAAGGCCTGTTTTCGTGCTGTACTGTGTTGGGCGGTTCCGGTCCCCACGCCGGCAGTGGGATGAACCCGGGATTTGGGGATCCAGCAGTGGGATGAACCCGGGATTTGGGGATCCAGCAGTGGAATGAACCCCGGATTTGGGGGTGCGGCAGTGGGATGAAGCCGGTATTTGGGGATCCAGCAGTGGGATGAAGCCGGGATTTGGGGATCCGGCAGTGGGATGAAGCCGGGATTTGGGGATCTGGCAGTGGGATGAACCCGGGATTTGGGATCCGGCAGTGGGATGAAGCCGGGATTTGGGGATCCGGCAGTGAGATGAAGGCGGGATTTGGGGATCCGGCAGTGGGATGAAGCCGGTATTTGGGGATCCGGCTGTGGGATGAAGCCGGTATTTGGGGATCTGGCAGTGGGATGAAGCCGGGATTTGGGGTTCCGGCAGTGGGATGAAGCCGGGATTTGGGGATTCGGCAATGGGATGAAGCCGGGATTTGGGGATCCGGCAGTGGGATGAAGCCGGGATTTGGGGACCGGCAGTGGGATGAAGCCGGTATTTGGGGATCTGGCAGTGGGATGAAGCCGGGATTTGGGGATCCGGCAGTGGGATGAAGCCGGTATTTGGGGATCCGGCAGTGGGATGAAGCCGGGATTTGGGGATCCGGCAGTGGGATGAACCCCGGATTTGGGATCCGGCAGTGGGATGAAGCCGGTATTTGGGGATCTGGCAGTGGGATGAAGCCGGTATTTGGGGATCCGGCAGTGGGATGAAGCCGGGATTTGGGATCCGGCAGTGGGATGAACCCCGGATTTGGGGATTTGGCAATGGGATGAAGCCGGGATTTGGGATCCGGCAATGGGATGAAGCCGGGATTTGGGGATCCGGCAGTGGGGTGAAGCCGGGATTTGGGTACCGGCAATGGGATGAACCCCGGATTTGGGGATCCGGCTGTGGGATGAAGCCGGGATTTGGGATCTGGCAGTGGGATGAAGCCGGGATTTGGGATCTGGCAGTGAGATGAAGCCGGGATTTGGGATCTGGCAGTGAGATGAAGCCGGGATTTGGTTCCGGAAGGAGGCTGATGTTCCAGAGCTGGGCAGCAGCCTGGGCTGTGGTAGGCGCTATACAAATGTAAATGTTACCAAGGGAGCCACGTGACCTCCGCCTGAAGAGGTCACGTGCCCAGTGCGCCTGCGCGTCAATGACTCCCGGAAGCAGCGGCTCTGAGACCGAGAGGGCGGGAACCCGGAGCGGGAACCGGAGACACCGACACCCGGAGCGGCACCGGAACTGCGAGGCTCCGGGAGCAGGCACCCGGGAGCAGGCGAGCCCCCGGCGGAGGAGGCGGGACAGGCCCCAGGCCTCGGGCTCGGCTCGGCCATGGCGCCGCTCTGGCTGCTGCTGCTGCCGCTCCTCCTGTGGCTGCTCAGCTCCGGATTCCGCTATTATGTGAAGATGGGATTTTATTATTCCTGGATCATGGCGCTGGCCGTGCCGGTCATCCCGGTCTGTCTGCGGAGAGGCCGCGATGTGGAGAACATGAAGTGAGTGAGGGGGTGGGAGCCCCCAGAAATCATCCAAACCCCCAGAAATCACCCCACACCCCCCCAGAAATCATCCAAATCCCCCAGAAATCACCCCACACCCCCCCAGAAATCATCCAAATCCCCCAGAAATCATCCAAATCCCCCAGAAATCATCCAAATCCCCCAGAAATCACCCCAAACCCCCCAGAAATCATCCAAATCCCCCAGAAATCACCCCACACCCCCCCAGCAATTACCCCACACCCCCAGAAATCACCCCACACCCCCCAGAAATCATCCAAATCCCCCAGAAATCATACAAAATCCCCCAGAAATCACCCCAAAACCCCCCAGAAATCACACAAATCCCCCAGAAATCACACAAATCCCCAGAAATCATACAAATCCCCCAGAAATCATACAAATCCCCCCAGAAATCATACAAAGCCCCCAGAAATCATACAAATCCCCCCAGAAATCATACAAAGCCCCCCAGAAATCACCCCAAGCCCCCCAGAAATCACCCCAAGCCCCCCAGAAATCACCCCAAGCCCCCCAGAAATCACCCCAAGCCCCCCAGAAATCACCCCCAAGCCCCCAGAAATCACCCCAAGGCCCCCCAGAAATCACCCCAAGCCCCCCATACAATCACCCCAAGCCCCCCAGAAATCACCCCAAGCCCCCCAGAAATCACCCCAAGCCCCCCAGAAATCACCCCAAGCCCCCCCAGAAATCACCCCAAGCCCCCCAGAAATTCACCCCAACCCCCCAGAAATCACCCCAAGCCCCCCAGAAATCACCCCAAGCCCCCCAGAAATCACCCCAAGCCCCCCAGAAATCACCCCAAGCCCCCCAGAAATCACCCCAGAAATCACCCCAAGCCCCCCAGAAATCACCCCAAGCCCCCCAGAAATCACCCCAAGCCCCCCAGAAATCACCCCAAGCCCCCCAGAAATCACCCCAAGCCCCCAGATCACCAGATAAGCCCAGAAATCATCCAGAAACCATCTCCAAATCAATCCCAAACCATCCACAAATCACCCCAAGTCGCCCAATCCACCCAGAAATTCACCAATTCATCCAGAAAGCACTCTCAAATCATCCTCAAATCACCCCATCACTTAAATCATTCACAAAGCCTCCAGAAATCATGCCAGTCCCTCAGAATTCCTCCAAATTACCCACATAATCACCCAAAAATCACTACCAAATCATCTGGAACACACCCCAAATCATCCATAAACCCCCATATCACTCCCAAATCACCCAGAAATCACCCCCCAATTCATCCCCAAATTCCCCATAAATGACACCCAATCCCCCAGGAATCCTCTGAGTAATCCACATAATCAGCCAGAAATCACCTCAAAATTACTCAGATCTCTTAGAAATTGCTGGTCCCTGAGAAGTCACTCAAATTCCCCCATAAATTACCTACTTTTCTCAGAAGTCACCCCAATATCATCACCCTGAAATACCCCAGATCATCATGCAATCACCCAGAGGTCTGAAAAAATCACCTAGATGTCTGAAAAAATAACCCAGAAATCACCCCCAAGCCACCCCCCAAAATCACCACCACTTCCAAATCAGGAAGTCCCCCCTGTAAAAAGCTGCATCGTTTACATACTGGTTTATGACACTCGAGCAATTGTGCAAATTGAACCTGCTGTCCTGTGTGTTGGTCAGTATCTGATAATTGACTGGCCAGGAGCCTGGCCTGTTGCTGTCACGTGATCAAGGTGAAGCCTGTTTGAAATTGTCTATTTGCTGATTTTGCAATTGAACTCTTCCAGACTTCTCTCTTTATTTGAATGTTTCCCTGCATAGAGTGGGGTGATGGGGGAGAAGGGAAGGGTAAAACTACAAGATATTAATGGTAAATGGGATCCAAAGCAGCAGGTCTGCATGTGAGGAGAAGGTAGAGGTTAATAGGATGAACAGGCAGGGCCAGTCTAACAACTACAGAGGGGAAAGGAAGTGTAAAAAAATCAAAATATAAAGGAGACTGTGGAGTGAAAGTTGGGATGAGGCTGAGTGTTATCAGAGATTAATAAAGGAGGTCAGAATGTGTGAAAAGCACAGTGCACGAGAGGTAATTATACAGGCCCGAGGAAAGAGTTGGCCCAAGTGGAGTGGACACACGTAATTGAGGGTAAGGACCAATGGTGGCTCTTCAGTTAGATATTAAAAACATCTCAATTAAAGTATATTCCAGAGAGGAAGAGGAATTGTAAAAGGGGGAAGTTTCATGGCTAAACAAGGAAGTCAAGGAGGAAGTCTGCACTGTAAATTCTATGATTATGATCTATGAAGGCAATAACGTAAAGGCTATACCATACTGCAAAAGCTAGTGCTAAACCGGAGGATTGGGAGAACATAGGTTCAGCAAAGGCTACTAAAAATAAAATCAAAACAGCTAAGATGAACTACGAAAGGAAACTAGCACAAAACATAAACACTGATGCCATAAGTATATAAAGAGGAAGAGAATAGCTAAAGTAAATTTTGACGCTCTAGAGCAGTGCTTCTCAGTGTGGTACGCGTACCGGTGCCGGTACGCGAGCCATCGTCTGCCAGTACTTGGAGTGTTTCCAGAAAAGAAAGATTGGCTTATTTCGCTCACCGGTCCCTGGCACATTGAAAAAAAAAACTGCCAGTCCGCCACACCAGATAGTTTGAGATGCACTGCTCTAGAGGATGATACTGATGAGGTAATGATGGGAAACACAGATGGCGGAGATACTGAACCAATATTTAGCCTCTGTCGACATGGTGGAAGATAATAACATTTTTCCTAAAACTACAGTTAATTCAGAGGAACTTGGTGTAATAACCATCACTGGGGAGACGGTATTGAATCAACTGATAGGATTAAAGGCAGATACGTCTCTGGGACCTGATGGCTTGCACTCTAGGATTTTAAAGGAGGTGGCAGTAGAGCTAGAGGATGCACTTGCTATGGTATTTCAGAATTCCCTGGATTCTGGAAGGGTCCCAGTGGATTGGAAACACGTTCAAAAAGAGAGGGAGGCAAAAAGTAGGAAACTATAGACCAGTTAGCTTGACCTCTGGTGGGGAAGTTGCTGGAATCAATCATTAAGGAGGAGATGACAACATTTGGAAAGACAAAGCTCAATCCACCATTGTCAGCTTGGTTTTATGAGGATTTGTCATACTTGACAAACCTGCTTGAGTTCTTTCACGACATAATGGGAAACACAGATGGCGGAGATACTGAACCAATATGTGCTGTACTGTTCTATGTTCTATAACCTGGGAGATGAATAATGGGGAACCTATGGATATGGTATATCTAGACTTCTAGAAGGCGTTTGATAAGATGCCGCATAAAAGACCTGATCCAGAAGGTGTGATTGCAGGGTATTGGGAGTAAAGTCCTGGATTGGATTGAGGATTGGCTGACAGACAGAAAGCAGAGGTTGGGATAAATGGGGCCTTCTCTGGCTGGCGAAGTGTAACCAGCAGGGTGCCGCAGGCGTCAGTAATCAGACCTCAACTGTTTATAATCTATATAAATATTCTGCCAGCAGGGATAGACTAACATAGCAAGTCAGGAAATTATATTGGGGAAATTGATGGGATTAAAACCCGATAAATCCCCAGGGCCTGATGTTCTGCACCCCAGAGTACTTGAGGAAGTGGCCCTAGAAATAGTGGACGCATTGGTGATCATTTTCCAGCATTCTATAGACTCTAGAAGGGTTCCAATGGATTGGAGAGGAGCTAATGTAACACCACGTTTTTAATAAAGGAGGGAGAGAGAATGGGGAATTATAGACTGGTTAACCTGACATCTAACCTCTAATTAGCCTGAGGATGTGACCAGTAGAGTGGACAAGGATGAACCTGTAGATGTTGTCTATTTTGACAAGGTCCCACACAGAGATTAGTTAGCAAAATTAAAGCTAATGGTATTGGGAGTAATGTATTAATGGTGATAGAGAACTGGTTGGCAGACAGGAAGCAGAGAGTGGGAATAAACGGGTCCTTTTCAGAGTGGCAGGCAGTGACCAGTGGGGTATCACAGGGTTCAGTGTTGGAACCCCAGCTGTTCACAACATACATTAATGATTTGGATGAAGGAACTGCAATATCTCCAAATTTGCAGACGTCACTAAGCCAGGTGGCAGTGTGCGCTGTGAGGAGGATGCAGAGAGGCTGCAGGGTGACTTGGACAGGTTGGCTGAGTGGGCACATACTTGGCAAATGCAATATAATGTGGGTAAATATGTGGTTATCCACTTTGGTGGCAAAAGTAGGAAGGCATAGAATCATAGAATTTACAGTGCAGAAGGAGGCCATTCGGCCCATCAAGTCTGCACCGGCTGTTGGAAAGAGCACCCTACCCAAGGTCAACACCTCCACCCTATCCCCATAACCCAGTAACCCCACCCAATACTAAGGGCAGTTTTGGGCACTAAGGGCATTTATCATGGCCAATCCACATAACTTGCACATTTTGGACTGTGGAAGGAAACCGGAGCACCGGAGGAAACCCACTCACACGCGGGGAGGATGTGCGGACTCCGCACAGACAGTGACCCAAGCCGAGAATCGAACTGGGGACCCTGGAGCTGTGAAGCAATTGTGCTAACCACTATGCTACCATGCTGCCCTATTATCTGAATGGGGCAGTTTAGGAAAAGGAGAAGTGCAACGAGACCTGGGTGTCATGGTGGAACAGTCACTGAAGGTTGACATGCAGGTACAGCAGGTGGTGAGGAAAGCCAATGGCATGCTGGCCCTAAGCGAGAGGATTTGAGTATAGGAGTAGGGATGTCTTGCTGCAGTTATACAGGGTCTTAGTGAGGCCACGCCTTGAGTATTGTGTGCAGTTTTGGTCTCCTAGTTTGAGGAAGGTTCTTGCTATTGAGGGTGTCCAGCGAAGGTTCACCAGACTAATTATGGGATGGCAGGACTGACATATGAAGACAGACTGGATCGACTGGGCTTGTACTCACTGGAGTTTAGAAGAATGAGAGGGGATCTCATAGAAACATATAAAATCCCAATGTGATTGGACAAGCTAGATGTGGGAAGAATGTTTCCGATGTTTGGGATGTCCAGAACTAGGGGTCACAGCCTAAGAATAAGGGGTCAGCCATTCAGGACTGAGATGAGGAAGAACTTCTCTCAGAGAGTTGTGAACTTGTGGAATTTTCTCCCACAGAAAGCTGTTGGGGCCAGTTTGTTGGATATATTCAAGAGGGAGCTGGACATGGCCCTTGCGGCAAAAGGGATCAAGGAGAGAAAACGGGAGTGGGATACTGAATTTGCATGATCAGAAATGATATTGAATGGTGGTGCAGGCTTGAAGGGCCAAATGGCCCATTCCTCCACTTATTTTCTATGAGAGGTCACAGATAAAGGTTGAGAGGTAGTAGATTTAAACTGAGATGAGGAGGAACGACTCGCAGAGGGTGGTGAATTTGTGGAACTCGCTGCCCCATAGTGCAGTGGAATCTGAATCATTAAGTGGTTTCAAGAAAGAGATATATTTCTGATTTTTTGAAAAACAGCTAAAGGGATATGGGGATCAGGGAGGGAGATGGATTTGAGACCTGGAAGAACATAAAACAATACAGCACAGTAAAGGCCCTTCGGCCCACAATGTTGTGCCGACCATTTATCCTAATCTAAAATAACCTAACCTACACCCCTTCAAATAACTGCTGTCCATGTGCCTGTCCAAGATTAGCTTAAATGTCCCTGTTGAATCTGATTCTACCAGCGCCGCTGCATTCCACGCAACCACCACTCTCTGTGTAAAGAACCTACCGTACATCTCCCCTAAAATTATATCCCCTCGTGACAGCTATTTCTGCCCTGGGGAAACGTCTCTGGCTATCCATGCCTTTCATCACCTTGTACACCTCTAGATTTGGATAAATGGTTGGCACAACATCGTGGGCCGAAGGGCCTGCTCTATGTTCTATAATCATTTGTAGTTTGCGGTCTCTCTGCTGTTACAGGGTGTAGAGTGCTCATTTGAAGGGTTGTTGCAGACTCGATGGGCCGAATGGCCTCCTGCTCTGTAGCTATTCTATGAGGACGTAAGGCTACAAGAGACTGGTGTTAAGTGAGTCGACAAAGGTCTGGCAAATTGTGTAGAACAGGGGTGGGCAAACTTTTCTGTGCAAGGGCCACATTCAGAAATTCACAATTTTAAAGGGTTGCATAGTGTATTAAGTAAAATAATTAATATTTAAAATAGCCAAAATAAAAGGTTTTAAAAAAAAAGCAATTAATTTTTATTAATTAATATTTTAAAGTAGAAACTTCACATGAAACACATGTTGTGCCGAGCAATGATCACCCTACTCAAGTCAACGTATCCACCCTATACCAGTAACCCAACAGCCGCCCCCCCCCCCCAATTAACCTTAATTAAAAAAAAAAATTCTTTAAAAAAAAAATTAACATTTTTTTTATGACTTGATCTTGGTGGGCCACATAAAGACCTTTGGCGGGCCGCATGCGGCCCGCAGGCCGTAGTTTGCCCACCCCTGGTGTAGAACATGGCAAAATGTCCAATTGTCTGTTTTGGCAGGAAGAATAAAAAATACCTATTTACTTAAATGGTAAGAAATTACTGAGCTCTGGGTGATCTGGGGGCTCTAGAATATGAATCAAAATAGACCAGTATGCAGGTACAGCAAATAATCAGGCAGCTAATGGAATATAATCAATTGTTAGGAGAAATAAATACAAGAGGTAGGGAGATTAGCTTCAGTTGCACGGGGTACTGGTGACACCACTTTTTTATTACTGCCAAAATGGACAATTTCACATCTAAAAATAATAATCACATTACATTTTGCCAACCAGAAAATGACCCATTTATGTCTAATTTGTTTTCTTATTTTTTTAACTGTATTTTATTCCAAACTTTTATAAAAGTCTAATTTGTTTTTTATTAGCTAACCAATCTTTTGAGTTTCCAGGCTAATGGAACCGTCCCCAAATTTAGGAAACTTTGGAAAAACATAAATCCTGAGGGGTATTGACGGTGGATGTGGAGAGGATGTTTCCTCTTGTGGGAGAATCTAGAACTCGGGGTCACAGTTTAAAAATAAAAGTTCGTTCATTTAAGACCAAGATGAGAAATTATTTGAGGGTGATGAATTTATGAAGCTCTCCATGTAAAGCTGATGGAAGCAGAGTCTTTAAATATTTTTAAGGCCGAGTTCAATAGATTCTGGATAAGCAAAGGGGTGAAAGTTTATGGGGGTAGGTGGGAATGTGGAATTTGGCTTACAATGAGATCAACCACAACATTGAACAGCGAGCAGATCAGGCTCGAGGGGCTGAGTGGCTCCTGCTCCTAATTTGTATGTGTACCATTGGAACTGCGGAAGGATTTTACAGCTAATGAAGGATATTTGAAGTGTAGCCCCTATTGTAATGTTCAAATTTAACTCATTTAGTTTTTTGAAAATTGTATTGTTACAGTAGTTAGGTGGGATTGGAATATATTTGCAAGAAGTCTAAATTATATACATACTTTAAAAAAAAATTTAGAGTTCCCAATTAATTTTTTCCAATTAAGGGACAATTTAGCGACAATCCACCTATCCTGCACTTCTTTGGGTGTGGGGGCGAAACCCAATTTTATACATCCTTGATGGTGAAATGGATTGGCAGGTTGATGAATGAAAGGAAAGGTATTTTTGTTTGGTTTAGTCATTCTTGGGTTGGGGGAATGTGTTTTGCTGTCCTGGCTGGCCGTCCTATATTTTAACTTCATAACTGCATGAACCTGAGGTCATCTAAAGCCCTGGTGCCTAAATACTGACTTGTATCAAACCATCATTCATCTGTGTGGGGTAGGCAGGAAAAATGGAAACCACAATCGCATCAATCCCTGTGCTTATTGACCGACATCTCTCCTGGATAAGCAATGCCTTGATTTAAAAATTCCTACCCCCCCACTTTCAAAACCCTTGATAACATTGACCCTCCTCATCTACATTCACTTCCAACCCTTCAACCTTCTGCCCTCTAAATCTGGCCTCTTACACATCCCCAATTTCCATCGCTCCACCATCGGTGGTTGTGCCTTCAGCTGTCTGGGCTCTAAACTCTGGAATTGCCTTCCGAAACCACTGTGCTTCTCGACTGCTCTTTCCTTCAAGATGCTCCTTTCAAACCTACGTCTTTGACTCAACGTTTGGTGACCTGTCCTAACATCTCATGTGGCTCGGCGTCAGATTTTATTTAATGTTTCTGGTGTGAAGCATCTTGAGGAAATTGACTTGTTTAAGGTGCTTTAGAAAGGCACTTTCTTGGATGTTGCTAACAGGGATCTAAAACCAATTTTTGTTAGTTCCTGATTTTGGGAATTGACCATCCAGATTTGCAGATTTTATCAATCGTGGGTGTATGAAATGGTGAAGTAGAGAGCAAGGTACTTGCAGAGGACATATTTTGTAAATTGAACAGAATGCTGCCAATAAGATTTTAACGTGGGGAATAATATGTTTGAATATAAGAATGTCAATGGAGTACAATGAGAGGAGAATGGAGATTATCAGTGAGAATTTAGGGATTTGCTAAAGAGAAGGTTCTGGGGAAACTGAAAGGTCTGAAGGAGGATAAACCACATGGACCGGATGGACTACACCCCAGGGTTCTGAAAGAGATAGCTCCAGAGATTATGGAGGCATTGGTGGTGATCTTTCAGGAATCACTGAAAACAGGAAGAACATAAGAACATAAGAACATAAGAACCAGGAGCAGGAGTAGGCCATCTGGCCCCTCGAGCCTGCTCCGCCATTCAATTAGATCATGGCTGATCTTTTGTGGACTCAGCTCCACTTTCCGGCCCGAACACCATAACCCTTAATCCCTTTATTCTTCAAAAAACTATCTATCTTTACCTTAAAAACATGTAATGAAGGGTCCCAGAGGACTGGAAAGTGGCTAATGTAACATCACTGTTTAAGAAGGGAGGGAGGCAGAAGACGGGAAATTATAGGCCGGATAGAACATTACAGCGCAGTACGGGCCCTTCGGCCCTCGATGTTGCGCCGACCTGTGAAACCATCTGAAGCCTATCTGACCTACACTATTCCATTTTCATCCATATGTCTACCAGTGACCACTTAAATGCCCTTAAATTTGGCGAGTCTACTACTGTTGCAGGCAGGGCGTTCCACACCCCTACTACTCTCTGAGTAAAGAAACTGCCTCTGACATCTGTCCTATATCTACCACCCCTCAATTTAAAGCTATGTCCCCTCGTGTTGGTCATCACCATCCGAGGAAAAAGACTCTCACTGTCCACCCTATCTAACCCTCTGACTATCTGAGTCAGGTTAGCCTGACTTCGGTCATTGGTAAGATTATAGAGTCCATTATTTTTATTTTTATAAATGTAGAGTACCCAATTCATTTTTTCCAATTAAGGGACAATTTAGCGTGTTCAATCCACCTATCCTGCACATCTTTGGGTTGTGGCGAAACCCACGCAAACACTGGGAGAATGTGCAAACTCCACACAGACAGTGACCCAGAGCCGGGATCGAACCTGGGACCTCGGCGCCGTGAGGCTGCAGTGCTACCACTGTGCCACCATGCTGCTCCTAGAGTCCATTATTAAAGATGAGATCGCAGAGTACTTGGAAGTGCATGATAAAATAGGACTGAGTCAGCATGGCTTCGTCAAGGGGTGGTCATGTCTGACAAATCTGTTTGAGTTCTTTGAGGGGGTAACAAGGAAGTTAGACCAAGGAGAACCAGTGGACGTGATTTATTTAGATTTCCAGAGGGCCTTTGACAAGGTGCCACATAGGAAACTGTTAAATAAGTTCAGAGCCCATGGTGTTAAGGGTAAGATGGATAGAGGATTGGCTGACTGGGGATAAAGGGGTCTTTTTCAGGATGGCAGCCGGTGACTAGTGGTGTACCTCAGGGGTTGATGCTGGGTCCACAACTTTTCACAATATGCATTAATGATCTGGAGGAAGGAACTGAAGGCACGCTTGCTAAGTTTGCTAAGATGATACAAAGATCTGTAGAGGGGTAGGTAGTATTGAGCAAGCAGGCAGGCTGCAGAAGGACCTGGACAAGATAGGAGAGTGGACAGTGAAGTGGCAGATGGAACACAATGTGGAAAAGTGTGAGGTTATGCACTTTGGAAGGAGAAATGGAGGGAAGATGCTAAGGAAATCAGAAGCACAAAGGGACTTGGGAGTCCTTGTTCACGATTCTCTTAAGGTTAACGTGCAGGTTCAGTCGGCAGTAAGGCAAATGCAATGTTAGGGTTCATGTCAAGAGGGCTAGAATACAAGACCAGGGATGTACTGAGGCTATACAAGTCTCTGGTCCAACCCCATTTGGAGTATTGTGAGCAGATTTGGGCCCTGTATCTAAGGAAGGATGTGCTGGCCTTGGAAAGGGTCCAGGGGAGGTTCACAAGAATGATCCCTGGAATGAAGAGCTTATCATATGAGGAACGGTTGAGGACTCTGGGTCTGTACTCGTTGGGAGTTTAGAACGATGAGAGGGGATCTTATTGAAACTTACAGAATACTGAGAGGCCTGGATAGAGTGGACGTGGAGAGGATGTTTCCACTTGTAGGAAAAACTAGAAGCAGACGACACAATCTCAGAGTAAATGGACAATCCTTTAAAACAGATGAGGAGGAATTTTTTCAGCCAGAGGGTGGTGAATCTATGGAACTCTTTGCCACAGAAGACTGTGGAGGCCAAATCACTGTGTCTTTAAGACAGAGATAGATAGGTTTTCGATCAATAAGGGAATCGGGGGTTATGGGGAGAAGGCAGGAGAATGGGGATGAGAAAAATATCAGCCATGATTGAATGGTAGAGCAGACTCAATGGGCTGAGTGGCCTAATTCTGCTCCTCTGTCTTATGATTGATTATCATGGCCAATCCACTTGACCTGCACATCTTTGGATTGTGGGAGGAAACCGGAGCACCCGGAGGAAACCCACGCAGACACGGGGAGAACGTGCAGACACCGCACAGACAGTGATCCAAGGCGGGAATTGAACCTGGGACCCTGGACCTGTGAAGCAATTGTGCTAACCACCATGCTACCGTGCTGACCTTGTACTATTGTATGATTCAGTCACCCTCACTTTTCCATTCTGTCTGTGCACCACAATCACATCCACTCCCCTTGCTGACCCCAAACACTGGAGGATGACCTCTGTGTTTTGCTATTTGCTGACTTTGTGTTTTAACTTTGTACCTCTGCTCTACTGTTAAGATTTCTTCAAACCTTTCTCTAACTGTTTTATTTATTGTTTTGTGGGATGAGGATGTTGCAGGCAAGGCCAGCTCATCTCTAATTGCTCTTGCACTGAATGGCTTGCGCGGCCATTTCAGAGAGTCAAACATATTGCTGTCGGTCTGGAGTCACATATAGGACAGACCGTGTAAGACAGCAGATTTCCTTCCCCAACGGATGTTAGTGAACCAGATAGGTTTTTACAACAACCAATGATAATTATCATGGTAACTGATCCTAGCTTTCAATGCCAAATTTTTGGATCACTCTTTCTATCCACTTCGTCATTCTGATTTCCTTCTGCCAAGGAAAGCTTTTCAAATTTTCCTGAATATAGACAAGTGCTGTAGAGAGGCAAATCCAACAAATATTTGTCCCATCCTGGGATCAAATATCAGGAAAAGCAATGAAAGGTCACTGCCCTCCTTTTCTACATTTGGATTTGATCGTTGAAATTAACTGCAATCTGTTTGCCATCATTTTTTAATGGGACTTGTTTTTTTATGCTTTGAATATGTTGAATTTGCTGCCAGTAAGATTGCAGCTATCAGATATTGTCTTTGTCAGTTAAACAAGAGGGCACACCTCCAACAAGATCATAAGAAAGAGGAGCAGGAAGAGGCTATTCAGCCCTCCAGCCTGCTCCACCATTCAACATCATGGCTGATCAGATCATGGCCTTAACTCGACTTTCTGCCTCTTCCTATAACTCATGACTCACCAATAGTTCAGGAACATGTACAATGTAATTGATGAATTTTAATTATCAAAGCTTTAACGAGCATTTGTATTATCCTGAAAAATTGTGAATTGGGTTAAGGGTTACTTGCTGTGTAACTGTGGGGTTTATCAAGGAGAACTTGCTTGCAAGCTATAGAATTTGTTCGGGGTGCCCCTCCAATCTGATTATCTGATGTATCAATTTCTCCAGATTCCATTTATTTTAACCATATTTCTTGCTTTATGTTTTTGTTCTAGAGTAGTCCGCAGTGTTTTGCAACACATCAAGAATTTGTATGGTATTAAGCTTGAAGTGAAGGGATTGGAAAATCTGGATGCTAAAGGTCCATATGTCATCATTTCCAACCACCAGAGCTCCCTGGATTTGATGGGTAAGGATGAGCCTTTGAGTGAGTTGTGTACTTGCACTACAGATTAATGTTGCTTAATTCTGGTTGTGTTTGGTGTTGGCAGATGGATTTTGCAATGATTTGGGTGTTTAAGGAAGGCTGCTTCCAATGGAGCATACTGACCTTTGGCTGCAATTAAGATTCCCTCCATCATTGTCTTTGGTATTTTGACTAATAAAGCTGAACTTGCAGGTTGTTGAGCTTTAGGTGGGACAACAGTTGAGCCTGATCTCCCTGCTGGATACAACTCCAGCATCCCGCAGAACTACAGTAAGTCCCCACTTAACGTTGTCCTTGTGAGAAGATCAGTCATAGAATACCATTAATGTTACAATGTTCGCAATAACAAGTTTCCATCAGGCTTTCTGTTCTGTGGCCTGCACAAATATCCCCATCCTCAATGATGGAGGAGCCCAGCACATCTGTTCAAAAGATGAGGCTGAAGCATTTGCAATAATATTCAGCCAGAAGTGCCGAGTGGATGATCCATCTTGGCCTCCTCCAGAGCCCCCAGCATCTCAGTTTTCAACCAATTTGATTCACTCCACGTGATAGCAAGAAACGGCTGAAGGCATTGGATACTGCAAAGGCTATGGCCCCTGACAGTATTCCAGCAATAATACTAAAACGTATGAAATCCTACCAACTGTCCTGGTTTGAGACAATTCACACCTCTTTAACCTGGGATTACCCCTCTCTCTGGATCTGTAAAGACTTAATTACCAGCAAATGCTCGCATTCGAAGCATTCTGTTGCATCTTTGACTTTGTCTATATATATATATATATGTTTCTGGAACATATCTCTTCATTTACCCGAGGAAGGAGCAGTGCTTTGAAAGCTAGTGACTTGAAACAAACCTGTTGGACTTTAACCTGGTGTTGTAAGACTTCTTACTGTGTACACTTGAGATAATGAAGCTTGAATCTTCATAGAAACCTGAGACTGGAGAATACAGGTGAGACGTTTATGCCAATAGCTTTCTGCTGTTCATTCTTTCACCAGCCCAATTAACTCTTTAACAAAACAGAAGCTCCAATTTGTGGTGCAATCATTGTATCCAATTTTGGACGTTTCTAAAGTTGGAATTTTTGTCACTTCTAATAAAAACGGAATAAAAATCTGGAAAAAAAAGAGAATGGCGGCCACGGTCTGGTTTTAAATGTGAACGATGTAGTCTTCCCACCAGAAGCTGTGGCGGAGAGCAGGTCACACGCCTGGCACCTACAGTGATGACACACGCCATGTACATCTGTGATTTTGGTGCTGAATCATGGAGGAAAGATTCCGCTATTTTCTAGCTGCCAACAAGCAAGGCAGCAGGACTGTGAAGAACGGAAGATTGATTGTTTTGTTTTAAGGAAGAGAGGGCCAGAGACACAAACAGACTAGAATCTCACAACTGAATCTGCTGGACAGAGCTGCCAGGAGAGTCCCCGGCAGGACAAATCAGTGCTAGTGTTAGCTCGGTACAGAGATCTAGGGCCTCGGGTGCACATACAGCAAAGAAAATACCGAAATCAGGAGCAAAGCAGCAGGAAAATGGAGGTGTTCCTTTGTTAATTCTATAATTGCAACTCAGAATGCAAAGTCCCAATGTGTCCTATATGCAGGAAAGTTTTTGCAAGTGAGAGTTTAAAACTCTCAAAACTTCAAAGGCATTTGAATACAAAGAATAGAGAGTTAGAGGACAAACCTCTTGGTTTTTAATCATTGGATGCAGTGAGAACTTAAATCATCAGCTGAAGTCCTTATCAGAAATGTAACATTGAATGACAAAATAAGTGAGATCGTGAGGACCCAGCAGGCTCACCTGTCATACTAAATGTAAACATAAATGGTGGGTCGCGAGAGGTCGGCCGGCGTGGGTCGCGAGAGGTCGGCCGGCGTGGGTCGCGAGAGGTCGGCCGGCGTGGGTCGCGAGAGGTCGGCCGGCGTGGGTCGCGAGAGGTCGGCCGGCGTGGGTCGCGAGAGGTCGGCCGGCGTGGGTCGCGAGAGGTCGGCCGGCGTGGGTCGCGAGAGGTCGGCCGGCGTGGGTCGCGAGAGGTCGGCCGGCGTGGGTCGCGAGAGGTCGGCCGGCGTGGGTCGCGAGAGGTCGGCCGGCGTGGGTCGCGAGAGGTCGGCCGGCGTGGGTCGCGAGAGGTCGGCCGGCGTGGGTCGCGAGAGGTCGGCCGGCGTGGGTCGCGAGAGGTCGGCCGGCGTGGGTCGCGAGAGGTCGGCCGGCGTGGGTCGCGAGAGGTCGGCCGGCGTGGGTCGCGAGAGGTCGGCCGGCGTGGGTCGCGAGAGGTCGGCCGGCGTGGGTCGCGAGAGGTCGGCCGGCGTGGGTCGCGAGAGGTCGGCCGGCGTGGGTCGCGAGAGGTCGGCCGGCGTGGGTCGCGAGAGGTCGGCCGGCGTGGGTCGCGAGAGGTCGGCCGGCGTGGGTCGCGAGAGGTCGGCCGGCGTGGGTCGCGAGAGGTCGGCCGGCGTGGGTCGCGAGAGGTCGGCCGGTTGGTAAAAATGTTTGAAAACACAGTTCTGCATCACTGGCTAAAGTTCTACTTCCATGTTCCTGATCTGATTTTCACCTATCTGATCCTACTGCTGGGCTCCCATCCTCCTGCCACATTAGTTTAAATACTCACCAACAGAAATAGCGAAAGCCCCCATAAGGACATTGGTCCCATCTCTCCCTGGGTGCAAACTGTCTGTTTTGTACAAGTCCCACCTTCCCCAGAGCCGGTCCCAGAGCCAGGAATCCGAATCCCTCCCGGCTCCACCATCTCTCCAGCCAGGTGTTAATTTGCGCTGTCTAGCAGGGATTAATCCTGAGATTACTACGTTTGAGTCCTGCATTGTAATTTATTTCCTAACTTCCTGTACTCCGTTTGCAGGTCCTCACCCCTTTGTTTACCCATGTTGTTAGTGCCAATGTGAACCACAGCCACTGGCTGTTCACCTTCCCTCCCCAGGCTTGCAGCTGCTAGTGATGTCCCGGTCCTTGGCACCAGGCAACATGCCGTCCTTGATTCACATTTGCAGCCACAGAAGTGTCTGTCTGTGCCCCTAACTATTGAATCCCCTATCACTGTATCCTTGCCACTCGTTTTCCTGCCACCACTCTGTGAGCAGCAGAGCCATCCATGGAGCCGTGAACTTGGCTGTTGCTGCTTTCCCCTGAGAGACCCCCCCCCCCCCCCCCAAATCCCCAACAGTATCCAATGCGGGATATCTGTTTGAGAGGTAGATGACGACAGGAAATTCCTGCACTCCCCGAGTCTTTTACTGTTCCTGCTAGTCACCCATTCCTCTTCCTGTGTAATCCTCACCTGAGGTGTCACTGCCTCGTTAAACATGCTATCCACAACTTCCTCAGCATCGCGGATGTACCACAGTGTGTCCACCCACAGCTCCAGCTTCACAATTTGGTTAGCTAGAAGCTGCATTTGAACACAGCTTCTGCACACATGGTCCAGCATTCCTCCTTTCCCACATTGTGAAGGCGGAGTACATCACGGGTCTGCAGTCTCCTGCCACAACATCCTTCTCGATTAAGCTAGTTATTCCCTTTAAAAAGTTTAGGTTAGGGACCTTATTTAGGTAGGAACCTTGTTTCTTACCAAACACTTGGATTATAATTGTAAAGTACTATTCTATACTCTTTTTTAATGATGTGGAGATCATTCACCTGAGGAAGGAGCAGTGCTCCGAAAGCTAGTGTTTGAAACAAACCTGTTTAACCTGGTACTGTAAGACTTCTTACTGTGCCCTTTTTTTTAGTCCCTACCGGGTATTCAGCAACTAATTCCTTTCAAAGATTGAAAATATTCACTGGGACTTATTCACCAACCAGCTGCTTTGGTTGGTTTCACATACCTTCTGAACCAGCGTTTGTTGATTACGCTTCCTCTGGTTGAGCACCGAGTCTTCTGCAATCCCTTCCTCGGTTATGGGTATAATTGCACCGTAATTATTTCCTAGCTCTAACCAAATAGATTGTATTGATTCCTCCAGGGCATCCCCTCTCTCTAGTACTATAGTGTACTCCTTGATCATTAATCTATCTCCCTTGCTTTCTTTCCTTCCCATCGTTCCTGGATAACTTGTAGAATTATAACATGGTTACAGCCCAGGAGGTTATTTGACCCATTATGTCCATGATGGCTCACGGCAGAAGCCATGCACCTCTTGTCACTACTGCCTTTTCCCAATAGTCCTTCGCTTTTTGCCTTTTCAGGTAGTGATCGAATTCCAATTGGAACATGGGTGGTTGAGAGATGATTCCATTGCAAGCTATTTGAAATAACGAAAGGGTTCACACCAATGGTGAAGCATTGTTTCCAATTGCTTTTGAGTCAGGAATAAGGAGATGAATTGCAGAATCACAGTGCAGAAGAGGTGTACAGACACACGAAAAACATCTGACCTACCTACCTACCTAATCCCATTTACCACCACTTTGCCCATAGCATGGAATGTTATGATGTGCCCCCGTCCGTGCCCCGGCCCCGCCCCTGTCCGTGCCCCGGCCCCGCCCCCGTCCGTGCCCCGGCCCCGCCCCTGTCCGTGCCCCGGCCCCGCCCCTGCCCCTGTCCCGGCCCCTCCCCTGTCCGTGCCCCGGCCCCGCCCCCTGTCCGTGCCCCGGCCCCTCCCCTGTCCGTGCCCCGGCCCCGCCCCTGTCCGTGCCCCGGCCCCGCCCCTGTCCGTGCCCCGGCCCCTCCCCTGTCCGTGCCCCGGCCCCTCCCCTGTCCGTGCCCCGGCCCCTCCCCTGTCCGTGCCCCGGCCCCTCCCCTGTCCGTGCCCCGGCCCCTCCCCTGTCCGTGCCCCGGCCCCTCCCCTGTCCGTGCCCCGGCCCCTCCCCTGTCCGTGCCCCGGCCCCTCCCCTGTCCGTGCCCCGGCCCCGGCCCCTCCCCTGTCCGTGCCCCGGCCCCGCCCCTGTCCGTGCCCCGGCCCCTCCCCTGTCCGTGCCCCGGCCCCTCCCCTGTCCGTGCCCCGGCCCCTCCCCTGTCCGTGCCCCGGCCCCTCCCCTGTCCGTGCCCCGGCCCCGCCCCCTGTCCGTGCCCCGGCCCCGCCCCCTGTCCGGGCCCCGGCCCCGCCCCCTGTCCGGGCCCCGGCCCCGCCCCCTGTCCGTGCCCCGGCCCCTCCCCTGTCCGTGCCCCGGCCCCTCCCCTGTCCGTGCCCCGGCCCCTCCCCTGTCCGTGCCCCGGCCCCGCCCCCTGTCCGTGCCCCGGCCCCGCCCCCTGTCCGGGCCCCGGCCCCGCCCCCTGTCCGGGCCCCGGCCCCGCCCCCTGTCCGGGCCCCGGCCCCGCCCCCTGTCCGGCCCCGGCCCCGCCCCTGTCCGGGGCCCGGCCCCGCCCCTGTCCGGGCCCCGGCCCCGCCCCTGTCCGGGCCCCGGCCCCGCCCCTGTCCGGGCCCCGGCCCCGCCCCCGTCCGGGCCCCGCCCCCGTCCGTGCCCCGGCCCCGCCCCCGTCCGTGCCCCGGCCCCGTCCGTGCCCCGGCCCCGCCCCCGTCCGTGCCCCGGCCCCGCCCCCGTCCGTGCCCCGGCCCCGCCCCCGTCCGTGCCCCGCCCCGCCCCCGTCCGTGCCCCGGCCCCGCCCCCGTCCGTGCCCCGGCCCCGCCCCCGTCCGTGCCCCGGCCCCGCCCCCGTCCGTGCCCCGGCCCCGCCCCCGTCCGTGCCCCGGCCCCGCCCCCGCCCGCGCCCCGGCCCCGCCCCCGTCCGCGCCCCGGCCCCGGCCCCGTCCGCGCCCCGGCCCCGGCCCCTGTCCGCGCCCCGGCCCCGGCCCCTGTCCGCGCCCCGGCCCCGGCCCCTGTCCGCGCCCCGGCCCCGGCCCCGTCCGCGCCCCGGCCCCGGCCCCTGTCCGCGCCCCGGCCCCGGCCCCGTCCGCGCCCCGGCCCCGGCCCCGTCCGCGCCCCGGCCCCGGCCCCGTCCGCGCCCCGGCCCCGGCCCCTGTCCGCGCCCCGGTCCCGGCCCCTGTCCGCGCCCCGGTCCCGGCCCTGTCCGCGCCCCGGCCCCGCCCCTGTCCGCGCCCCGGCCCCGCCCCTGTCCGCGCCCCGGCCCCGCCCCTGTCCGCGCCCCGGCCCCGCCCCTGTCCGTGCCCCGGCCCCGCCCCCGTCCGTGCCCCGCCCCCGTCCGCGCCCCGGCCCCGCCCCCGTCCGCGCCCCGGCCCCGGCCCCGTCCGCGCCCCGGCCCCGGCCCCGTCCGCGCCCCGGCCCCGGCCCCGTCCGCGCCCCGGCCCCGGCCCCTGTCCGCGCCCCGGCCCCGGCCCCTGTCCGCGCCCCGGCCCCGGCCCCTGTCCGCGCCCCGGCCCCGGCCCCTGTCCGCGCCCCGGCCCCTCCCCTGTCCGCGCCCCGGCCCCTCCCCTGTCCGCGCCCCGGCCCCTGTCCGCGCCCCGGCCCCGGCCCCTGTCCGCGCCCCGGCCCCGGCCCCTGTCCGCGCCCCGGCCCCTGTCCGCGCCCCGGCCCCTCCCCTGTCCGCGCCCCGGCCCCTGTCCGTGCCCCGGCCCCTCCCCTGTCCGCGCCCCGGCCCCTCCCCTGTCCGCGCCCCGGCCCCTGTCCGCGCCCCGGCCCCGGCCCCTGTCCGCGCCCGGCCCCGGCCCCTGTCCGCGCCCCGGCCCCGGCCCCTGTCCGCGCCCCGGCCCCTGTCCGTGCCCCGGCCCCTCCCCTGTCCGTGCCCCGGCCCCTCCCCTGTCCGCGCCCCGGCCCCTCCCCTGTCCGCGCCCCGGCCCCGGCCCCTGTCCGCGCCCCGGCCCCGCCCCTGTCCGCGCCCCGGCCCCGCCCCTGTCCGCGCCCCGGCCCCGCCCTGTCCGCGCCCCGGCCCCGGCCCCTGTCCGCGCCCCGGCCCCTCCCCTGTCCGCGCCCCGGCCCGGCCCCTGTCCGCGCCCCGGCCCGGCCCCTGTCCGCGCCCCGGCCCCGCCCCTGTCCGCGCCCCGGCCCCGCCCCTGTCCGCGCCCCGGCCCCGGCCCCTGTCCGCGCCCCGGCCCCCGCCCCTGTCCGCGCCCCGGCCCCTGTCCGCGCCCCGGCCCCGCCCCCGTCCCCGCCCCCGCCCCTCAGAATCTTGGGAATTGAGGATTATTGCAAGAAAAGGGAAAATTGGAATTTCCAGCTCAAGCTGAAAAGAACATGGAAAATTACAGGTAATTATAACAGGATGTTAAAAACATAACTGAAGGACATTGTATATGCAGAGAAATCAGGAATTACAATAGAGTACCAGGTAATGTGTAACATGGGTCTCGGGCTAAATGGCCTCCTATGCTGCAATATCTATGAATATTATTAATTTCTTCCTGTACAGTAAAACGTCACCTGCCCGTCACCTCCTATCCAGTATCTCAATGTACGGAAATCATTGTGATAAGTTTTGTTTCCCAGGTATGATGGAGATCCTCCCTGATCGCTGTGTTGCGATTGCGAAGAAAGAGCTGATGTATGCGGGCACAGTTGGGTTAGTTTGCTGGCTTGCTGGCATCATCTTCATCAACCGGCAGAAAAAAAGTGATGCGAAAAGTGTGATGGCGGAGGCTGCTCAGACCATGCTGAAAGAGAATGTAAGTAAAAAGTTAATTTTCTTGATTCTAAATGTACAGTGCGAGCCAATGCAAACAAGGCAAACCTGATTCAGATTAAACTTGCCCAGTTAGCAGTATTTAATGAAGAATTTACAAATGTAAACAAGGCCATCAGTGTAATGAATGCAACAAAAAATTGTACAAATAGCTGAATTACAACGAAAGAAACCTGTATAGCTCAAAACAAATTGGAACCATTGGATTTTTAAAAAAAAACTTGTGCTTGTGTCTGCAATTTGTGTCACCACCATGTCACTGATCGGAACATAGGTGCAGGAGTAGGCCACTCGGCCTGCCCTACCATCTAACTGATCCTCCTACCTCAACACTCTGTTTCCGCGCTATCTCCGTATCCCCTAATGTCATTGGTATCGAGAAATCTATCAATTTCCACTTTGAACATACTCAATGACCGAGTCTCCACAGCCTTCTGCGATGAGAATTCCAAAGATTTACCATCCTCCTCATCTCAGCCCTGAATGGTTTACCTTTTATTGTGAGACTGTCTCCTGCTTCTAGGCCTCCAATCAGGAGAAACATCTTTCCTGCATTTTTCCCTGTAAAAACTTTGTACACTTTAATGAAATTACAATAATATACAATATAGATTATTCAATGATATTCTAACCACCTTGCATTCTCCACTTATCTTTATACCCATTTCCACACCGTTATTCCTCCATCCTTTCCCTAGCTCTAGGCTCAAACCTGGTCAAAGGCAAAGTTTATATATTTTTTTATTCTTCCATGCGGTGTGGGTTTCACTGGCAAAGTCAGCATTTGTTGCGTATTTCAGAGGGCGGTATAGAGACACCACATTGCTGTAGGTCTGAGTCACTCGTAGGCCAGGTGGGTTTTTATGACAATCGATGATCGTTTCGCAGGTAATACTGAAACTAGCTTTATATTCCAGATTCTTCAACTTTCACCAGCTGCCGTGCAGCAATGTCCACAGAACATTAGCTTGGGCCCAGATTACCAGCCCAGTGATATTACCGCTGCGTCACTATATTCTGGGGGAAATTTAAAGTTACTAAGTAATTACAGGCCATTTGACCCACTTGAGCTGCCTCCTCGTAAATCCATCTATGCTAGTTGTAATTCACTGACTGACCACAAGGCGCCTCAGTATACAAGTGGGCAGCACGGTAGCATAGTGGTTAGCACAATTGCTTCACAGCTCCAGGGTCCCAGGTTCGATTCCCGGCTTCGGTCACTGTGCGGAGTCTGCACATCCTCCCCGTGTCTGCGTGGGTTTCCTCCGGGTGCTCCGGTTTCCTCCCACAGTCCAAAGATGTGCAGGTTAGTTGGATTGGCCATGCTAAATTGCCTTTGGTGTCCAAAATTGCCCCTCGTGTTGGGTGGGGTTACTGGGTTATGGGGATAGGGTGGAGGTGTGGGCTTGGGTAGGGTGCTCTTTCAAAGAGCCAGTGCAGACTCGATGGGCCGAATGGCCTCCTGCACTGTAAATTCTATGATCCTTGTTTGGCAATTCTATGAATGTAACTCGGGTGACGCCTCAGACTGGATTGAGGAAGTTGGCGAGAGGTTGCATGTGCATGATCTTACTGTTGTTCATCTGTTGCTTTGGATATAGTTTACCCACAGGTAATGTTAATAAATTGTTTAGAGCTTTAGCTACAAGTGTTCTTGTAATGTTCATCAGGCTATCTAACAAGAACATTTCACAAGTCACCTCTACTGACTCATTGTGGTATTGTTTGAGGTTGTGGTTTTTTTCTTTTTGGGTTGTGGGGGTGAGACCCACGCAGAGACGGGGAGAATGTGGAAACTCCATACGAACAGTGACCAGGTGCCGGGATCGAACCCGGGTCCTCTGTGCTGAGGCAGCAGTGCTAACCATTATGTCGCCATGCTGTCCTTGTTCATTTTCTCTGTAACCAGCACTGCAGCTCCACTGCCTTATCCTTTTTGCCTGTCCTCCTAAATACTGAATACCCTTGGGCATTCAGTTCCCATGCCTGGTCACCATGTCAGCGTAATCTTGATTGTATCATACCCGTTTACGTTTATTTGTGCGATAGTTAATCCGCTTTATTGCGAATGCTCCGTGAGTTAATGCACAAAACATTTAAGCTTGTCTTTTTAACATTATTTGCTTCCAGTATTTTTCACTGTGACCCTGTTTGAATCTGGCCCTTAGTTTCTCTGCCTGTCACTTTTCTTATTCCTCTTTCTACATTTTGTTTTTGTCCTTGTTTCCTCCGCCTCTGACTCCTTGCCTAGGTTCCTATCCCCCTGCCATTCTAGTAAATGCTCCCCCTAGGACATCAGTTCTGATCTTACCCAGGTGTAACCCGTCCAGTTTGTACTGGTCCAACCTCCCTCAGTCCCAATGCCCCAGGAATCTGAAACCCTCCCCTTCACACCATCTCTTCAGCCACATATTCATCCTGTATATCCTGCTATTTCTATTCTGACCAACACGTGGCACTGGTGGTAACCATTTCATCATTACCTTTGAGGTTCGACTATCCAACTTTCTTCCTAACTCCCTAAATTCTGCTTTTAGGACCTCCATCCCTGTTTTTACCTATGATGTGTACCACGAGCACTGGCTGTTCACCCTCCCCCCTCCAGAATATCCTGTAAATGCTCCGAGACATCCCTGACCCTAGCACCAGGGAGGCAACATACCACCCAAGAGTCTCATTTGCAGCACAGAAATGTCTTTCTATTCCCCTTACAATTGAATCCCCCTATAACTATTGCATTGCTGCACTTTTTAACCCCGCAAACTGAGGGCTTTGCTTTGACTTTTAGCTTAACAATATTCTTTACTGATGTCACTTTTGATCCCCTCCAGATCCGATTGTGGGTGTTTCCAGAAGGGACCAGGAATCATGATGGTAACATGCTACCTTTTAAACGAGGAGCTTTCCACTTGGCAGTGCAGGCACAGGTAAAATCTGTTTGAAATTGATCAACGTGCTGCAGGGGGGTGAGGTTCAGATTGTGTAGAAAGCAAAGAAACTTCAATTCAGCATTTAGTTGTCCAAACCTGTTCCTTGTACAATTAGTTCTCATTGAGCGTTAGCATATTTCACTTTCACATCAGTAAGTAAATGGGGGCTGTAATCTTGCTGTGCATCGTGAGGTTTGGGAGAGGGTAGACACGAAAGGATGAGTCAGGCAGTGGGAGGTCAGGTGGTTGAGGGTAGAGAAAGGTGACATCCTGGAGGTCAGGAAGGGGGGAGACCACAATTCAAGGTTTGGAGAGACAAAGAGGCCAGAACTCTGAGGGTGGGTGTAGTGACCAAGAGGATTCAAGGAGTGAAAGGTTTGGGAAGTTGAATCTGCAGTGAGCAGGAGATACTCCAAGTAGAAAGTTACATTTTCTTCTATATTTTTCAACTTATTTTAAGTTATTTAATTTACCAATGTAAAAATTTAGCAATGTAAAAATCTTTAAACTGAATCGGGTAAAAGGTTTTAATATTTGTTACTTTCTAATGAGGAAGTTCCTACACAGCCCAAAAAGAGTTTTAACATTGATTCAAAAAGAGTTTTATCATTGTTGATTCCTTTGGGAGCCACTGTTTCGACGTTTAAAATAAAAAATTAAAGCAAGCAATGCTGGAAAATATCAGCAAGTCTGGCAGCATCTGTGGGAAGAGTAAGAGCCCAGATGACTCTTCAGAGCTTTTGCATTTATTCGGCAGGACGCTTGATGCTCTGAATGTCATATTGAGATCATGGAGCAATGCCGAGGTCCATTATCCCTTTCATTCTGACTAATTTTTTTCTATTTAGAATCTGTGTTACTCTGATTTATTCTTTCTAATGACACCTGCAGTCTTTTTCCAGGTCTAATGACAAGTTAAATCTGAAATGCTGTCAGTTGCAGAATCTTTCTTTGTACATTTCCGATTTGACTTGGTCATGGGTATTAAACTTCAGGGAAAGTGGATACTTCATCCCTTTGAAGGGCAAAGGAAGCAGTAGTCCAGCCAACAATGATTATTGAACTGTTTCATCAAATCTGCTGTTTTCAGGTTCCAATTATCCCAGTCGTGTTCTCCTCTTACAATGACTTCTACAACAGAGCAGAGAAAAGGTTTACTTCTGGTATGTATCTGAACCGGAGCTTTGTCATCTTGCCTGAAGAAGGCCCATTTCAGTCCTTTCTTTGTCTCGGACTCTACAGTTAATCCCTGACTATAAGTGTGCAAGTTTTTAAACTGCATTACTATGGTGGAGTCAGCTGCCTGAATAACGCCTCCTGCCCCTCATAACGCTTCCACACAAATTGTTTTTGCATCCATCGCGTTACAGCCGTCATGAGTTTGAAATCTTGTTCCTCGACTTCCCCTTAACCTTCCAAATGACTGATTCTGTTCCCTTAACATATCTTCAAAACTCCTTTGTTTCAGAGCTGGATTGTCCTGCTTATCCTGCCAGCTCTTCAATCTATCGGATTTTATAACTACAGTTAACCACCAACACTTGGGCCTGGTCTTTGAAGTCTTTCGCCGCATATAGAATAAATTGTGTAAACTTAATGTCCCGGAAAGAGTTCCCTGACAGGACAGTGGAAGCAGATTCAATAATTTTCAAAAGAAAGTTGAATAAATACCTGAAGGGGAAAGGAACATGGTAGGACATTGAGGGAGGAATTGATTAATATTGGATGAGTATATTGAGGGTTAGCAGCCTCCCAGCTGTATAAGTGAGGCAGCAAATTTCTCCTCTTCTGATGTGATGTGCCTTTCTTTATTTTCCAGGTAAGTGTACAGTTAAGATTCTTCCTCCTTTGGAAACTCGTGGTCTGACAACAGACGATGTGCCAGAACTAACAGAGAAAGCGCGGGATCTGCTAATGGCCACATGGAATGAAATCTCTGCTCCTGTCCTCAAACTGAGTGGAGCCAAATGAAATCACAGTTCACCGATCTGTTGATGAGTGTTTGCGTCAGTGATGTCTGCGCTGGGGTCTATACTGATGCTTCAGATCGTCTAATGCGAGGTTTACACTCAATGAATTTTCATGAAACATTAGGAATTCCTCACTGATCAGTAAGATGCTGTCACTTGCACCATGTGGTAGTCTCTTGCTGCACAGCATGGGCACGAGATCCCAACCAATCAATTTTGTTCCTGAGGTGGGATGTCTTGCTTGTAAGTAATAGGAAGAAGGCAGATGCTCTGTGAACCGTTTAACTGCTGTTGGTTCTACTCGCCAGGTGCTCCCTCCCTCAGGCTGTTTTTCATTCATCACCTGAATACAGTTTGTCTTCCTGTTGTGCCCATAAACAAATTTCAGCGCCAGAGATTGATCAGAAGTCTACATGTAGATTGAGGAACCAGATTGAAAACGATTGCTGCCATTCTCATCCTCTAATAAAGTAACACTCCACAATGACCATAAGCCTGATCAGTCAGACTTCCAAACATCAGGAACATTGTTTTAGAACTAGATGAGTTTTGTGTGGAGACAGAGGCCATTAAACACATTCCGCATCTTTTCCTGAGCAGGCCTCATTCCCTTTCCTGTTCCATTTGCTGCTTATCCAGGAAATTAGTGAGTGTTGGTATATACCTTACTGCAAGTGAGGCAGAGTTACTGCTCCAATCCGCACTTGCCTTGATCCTATCAATATTGATCAAGTGCTTTCATCCAAATGTATTTCATTGTTAAATTAGCTATAATGTATTTTTTGAGGTGAAGATGTCTTAAGCTTTGCAGGAGGCAATTTACCAGCATTGAGGTAGTTGCTGTTTGCATAACTGATGAGCTAAAGTCATATTGAGTTTCTGCACCAGGGTCGGGACCTGATGTAAATTCCAAGTCTCAGTATTTCCAACAATCTAAATGTACAGAATTTGACCTGCTGTGAACGTATCCAAACTTAACTGTACAACATTTATGGCACTAAAAATGAACACTAACCTCTCTCCAATCCAGCTACAGACCAAATAAGGCCACCAGGTCTGTAATGGTGACTCCCAAGTATCAGTGTTTAGGGCCATGAATATTGTTTTGCAGCTTATTTTGCCGTATTGGTTTTGAATGTCAGTTTCTGTATCATTCGCAGTTGTCTGGGTAAAATATTAAATAATGCTGCATGTAAATGTAATTAGCATTGCATTGGGCTTTTATGTGAGAATATTTGATCTTTTAAAGTTGCTATTTTCAAACAACTTTTGAATAAATATTTAGCTACCATTTCATCTCTCGCAAATCTCTCTTCCCCAATAACTATTTAGTTTTTGTCTTAATTCTGTGACTGCGGATTTATGAACAATGTAATCATTTGGACAATGATGTTTCAAGAGGTGGGAGTAATTACAAAACATTTAGAGGGATTTTATCAATGATTGTCTGATAGGTTGCCATACTTGATGTAAAATAAAAGACCAGCAGTGTTTCAAAATGACTTTGCCCTTTCTTTGCTCAATTGCAACAGCATCTCCTATTTCACACACTTGAATTGACATTGAACTGGGTCAAATTCTATACACATTGGTAAACAATTCACACCTTGTTTGCTTTAAACATTTGGGAGGTTGAGACGATAGCAAAACCCCACTCACTTATTTACAGCTCATCAATAGATGTTCACTGATATCCCACAGAAAGGGACTGTAGTTACACATCAAACACATTCTCTGGTATTCAACTTTTTTCTTTGGGTGTAATATCTGGAAGGAAGAATTGTTTTTAAGAGCTATTTCCATCTTGAGTTGGGTGGAAAGCCTGCGCACAATAGGCTATTTGGTGGAAACATAGAAAATAAGTGCAAGAGTAGGCCATTCAGCCCTTCGAGTCTGCACCACCATTCAGTATGATCATACAAATTCAGTATCCCACTCCCGCTTGATCTCTTTAACTGCAAGCTCCCTCTTGAATATATCCAACGAACCAACCCCAACAGCTTTCTGAATTCCACAAGTTTGCAACTCTCTGAGCGAAGTTCTTCGCCATCTCAGTCCTGAATGGCTTACCCCTTATCTTAGGCTGTGACCCCTATTTCGGGTCGTCCCCAACATAGGGTGCTCTTTCCAATGGCCGTTGCAGATTCGATGGACCGAATGGTCTCCTGTACTGTAAATTCTATGATCCCAACAGTCCAGCGAGACGACCTTGTGTTGCCCAATAAAGTATTTTCTTTTATTTCCTTTTCTTTTCATGTACTTAAAGATATGTTGAGTTGCTCGCAGAAAAATACTTTTCACTGTACTTGGTACACAAATAAACAAACCCAAATCCAATCCAGTCACCTCTGATGTTCTCTCCGTGGATGGGGCCTGTATCACATTCAGCAGCTGTCTAATGTTCACAGTTAGCTGTCTACGTTTAACATAGCCCGTCTGGTCCTCTGCGACCACTTCTGTTTAAATTGTAATCTTTGGACACTGGAAAACCCCCCTGTTCTGATGGGCTGGTCCAAAAACATCCCCTTTAGGTTCTGTGGCAGAATCTGTGATGTAATTTGCTTGACAAGGCAAGCAGCCAATCAGTGTATGAGGTTTTCAGCCTTCTCCTATCGTAGCCTGTAGCTGTGAAGCCAGCCAGAAACATTCAGGAAAAAAGGCGGGTCTCTGCTGAGTGCCATCTTTTGTTCTGGTCTGTTAAGCAGCCAGTGAGGAAAGGACCCCGAAGTCTCTCTCCTCCATTTCTTGCTCACTCTCTCTCTCTGTGCTGGACAATTTTAATAGGCATTCTAACCAAATATGTGAAGACTCTCCTGTGTTAAAGGAGCACACACTAACAGAACTGGGAAGGAGACCTTGCGTGTGAAAGTACAAGGTCTGCAACCTCCGAACTGTGTGTGTCAGGGGCTGGGGAGAGCTGAAAACTTGAAGCTGAAAGTGGGAGCATTTGTGATAAAGGCGTTAGCCGGAGTCTTGCGCAGGAGTCAGGCCAGTAATACTGGGCGGCACGGTAGCACCGTGGTTAGCACTGTTGCTTCATAGCACCAGGGACCCGGGTTCGATTCCTGGCTTGGGTCACTGCGCGGAGTCTGCACGTTCTCCCCGTGTCTGCGTGAGTTTCCTCCTGGTGCTCCAGTTTCCTCCCACAAGTCCCGAAAGACGTGTTTGTTAGGTGAATTGGACATTCTGAATTCTCCTGTGTACCCGAACAGGCGCTGGAGTGTGGCGACTGGGGGATTTTCACAGTAACTTTGTTGCAGTGTTAATGTAAACCTAGTTGTGACACTGATAAAGATTATTAATATTAAAAGCTGCTAATTCCATGATCAGAGCTGTGTTCTCACAGGGAGGTGAAAGCTCCATCTTGCGGTAGAAAGGCTGAAGTGCACCAAACTGAGTATCCTGTGTACAGCAGGATCTGGAGGCCGGCAACGAGAACTGCACTGATCTGAACACCCCGGACCTAGCTCCATCTGCTGGCTGAAGGGCGGAATCGCACCGACCTGGAATTCTTGTGGAACACAATCTGATGGTCAAAGGACGGAATTGTGTCAACCTGAATCTTGAGTGAATCCATTTTCCAGAGACTTCAACCACAGCAGTGAAGACTCATCTCAAAACTACCATTTAATCCCTATTTTCTTTTTAACCCCACCGAACCTTGTCTGTCTTGTGTGTGTCTGGGTAGAGGGTGTGGCGGGGTCTTGCAAGTAGGTAGTCCAGTACATGATTATTCTGTTATTTCCTTATGTTCCTCTTTTCTCCTTTTTATAATAAACTGTTAATGTTTTACTTATAAATCTGGTGTTTGTAATTTATTGGAGCAGTCAAGGCTTAAAAATCTTTGGCAAATGCAAATTATTGGTTAATTCACTTATGTTGTGACTCTGGGGTTTGTGGGGCTGGAATTGACTGTGCACTTACCCAGGGTGTCGTAACAGGACACCGAAAAGGCCTTCGACAGAGTTGGGTAGAAGTACCTCCACCAGCTTAAATACTTCCAGTTGCACCAAGTTGGTAGTTAGAGCAAGTGAAGTGTTTTCATCACTATCTGAAGACGTATCTGGGGATTATGATGAACATAGAACATAGAACACTACAGCGCAGTACGGGCCCTTCGGCCCTCGATGTTGCGCCGACCTGTGAAACCATCTGAAGCCTATCTGACCTACACTATTCCATTTTCATCCATATGTCTATCCAGTGACCACTTAAATGCCCTTAAAGTTGGCGAGTCTACTACTGTTGCAGGCAGGGCGTTCCACACCCCTACTACTCTCTGAGTAAAGAAACTGCCTCTGACATCTGTCCTATATCTCTCACCCCTCAATTTAAAGCTATGTCCCCTCGTGTTGGTCATCACCATCCGAGGAAAAAGACTCTCACTGTCCACCCTATCTAACCCTCTGACTATCTTATATGCCTCTATTAAGTCACCTCTCAGCCTTCTCCTCTCTAACGAAAACAACCTCAATTCCCTGAGCCTTTCCTCGTAAGACCTTCCCTCCATACCAGGCAACATCCTAGTAAATCTCCTCTGAACCCTTTCCAAAGCTTCCACATCCTTCCTATAATGTGGTGACCAGAACTGCACGCAGTACTCCAGGTGTGGCCGCACCAGAGTTATGTACAGCTGCAGCATGACCCTGTGGTTCCGAAACTCAATCCCCCTGCTTATAAAGGCTAGCACACCATATGCCTTCTTAACAGCCCTATTAACCTGGGTGGCAACTTTCAAGGATTTATGTACCTGGATGCCGAGATCTCTCTGTTCATCTACACTACCAAGAATCTTGCCATTAGCCCAGTACTCTGCATTCCTGTTACTCCTTCCAAAGTGAACCACCTCACACTTTTCCGTATTAAACTCCATCTGCCACCTCTCAGCCCAGCTCTGCAGCTTATCTATGTCCCTCTGTATCCTATAACATCCTTCAGCACTATCCACAACTCCACCGACCTTCGTGTCATCTGCAAATTTACTAACCCATCCTTCTACACCCTCTTCCAGGTCATTTATAAAAATGACAAACAGCAGTGGCCCCAAAACAGATCCTTGCGGTACACCACTAGTAACTGAACTCCAGGATGAACATTTGCCATCAACCACCACCCTCTGTCTTCTTTCAGCTAGCCAATTACTGATCCAAACCGCTAAATCACCTTCAATTCCATACTTCCTTATTTTCTGCAATAGCCTACCGTGGGGAACCTTATCAAACGCCTTACTGAAATCCATATACACCACATCAACAGCTTTACCCTGATCCACCTGTTTGGTCACCTTCTCAAAAAACTCAATAAGGTTTGTGAGACATGACCTACCCTTCACAAAACCGTGTTGAGTATCGCTAATCAACTTGTTCTTTTCAAGATGATTATAAACCCTATCTCTTATAACCTTTTCCAACATTTTACCCACAACCGAAGTAAGGCTCACAGGTCTATAATTACCAGGGTTGTCTCTACTCCCCTTCTTGAACAAGGGGACAACATTTATGAGTTGAGAAAACTATATTAAGTGACTATAAACTAGTGCCAGAAGTCTACAGATAGCAGTTTAGAAAGCTAAGGAATGAATCAGATCAGACGTATAGAATTTGAAGGAATTGAACAATCATTTTGTTCAGTTGATAAGAGCATTAAAAATAGATCAGGCGTATGACGGTCTTGGGAAATTATTATTTTGGAGGAATTTAAAGATTCACTTTCTGCAGTACATAATAACATAAGAAGTCAGAGCAGGAGTAGGCCATCTGGCCCTTTGAGCCTGCACCACCATTCAATGAGATCATGGCTGATCTTTTGTGGACTCAGCTCCACTTTCCCACCCGAACACCATAACCCTTTATTCCTTTATTCTTCAAAAAACTATCTAGAGCAAAGGGTTAAAACTGCTAGAAATGGCAGATGATTTTGAAATAAATCAAGGCGTGGCTTTTGATATAAATTTCAATCTGTGAAGGATCGAAACTGTGGAAATCAGAAATCCATAGGTGGGAAGGGCAAAGGAGATTTAATTGGAGATTTTGCTTCAGGTTAAAAAGAAAATGTAAGAGAGGAAGAGCGATAGGAAAACTTAAATGTTTTCATTGTAATAATGTTGGACGCATGAAGTCTTGGTGTTAGAATAAAGAACAAAGAAAAGTACAGCACAGTAACAAGCCCTTCGGCCCTCCAATCCTGTGCCGACCATGTTGCCTGTCTAGAATCATAGAATTATCATCGTATTTACAGTGCAAAAGGAGGCCATTCGGCCCATCGAGTCTGCACCGGCCCTTTGAAAGAGCACCCGACCCAAGCCCACACCTCCACCTTGTCCCCATAACCCAGCCAATACTAAGGGCAATTTTGGATACTAAGGGCGAATTTGGCATAGCCAATCCACCTAACCTGCACATCTTTGGACTGTGGGAGGAAACCAGAGCACCCGGAGGAAACCCACGCACACACGGGGAGAATGTGCAGATTCCGCACAGACAGTGACCCAAGCCGGGAATCGAACCTCGGACCCTGGAGCTGTGAAGCAATTGTGCTAATCACTGTGCTACCGTGCTGCTCCCTAAACTAAAATCTTCTGCACTTCCGGGGTGCTTATTTGTCAAGCTGCCCCTTAAACATCACTATCGTCCCTGCTTCCACCACCTCCTCCGGCAGCGAGTTCCAGACACCCACTACCCTCTGTGAAAAAAACTTGCCCCTCGCACTTAAACCTATCCCCCTGGTAACTGACCCCTCCATCCTGGGAAAAAGCCTCTGACTATCCACTCTGTCTATTGTTATGGGCCAGGGTTTAGAGAACCCCAAAGTGTATCATGGAGTTCACCTGACCCACAACCTTTAATAGATTGTGGTATGGGGAGCATACTGCCCACTCTACAGGTGTGGTACAGCAGAAATGGAAAATTAATTTTAAAAGCAAAACAATGTTTATTCTATGAACTCAAGTTAACCTTTTTGAAATATACAGTGAACATCTTAGCAACCATCAATTCAAATACAACACTAAGTAATCCTTAATAACTTCCCAAACAACATTCAGAAGACAGAAGAAACACCTTTCAACAGAATTACATTAGGTTTACATTCACTACTGAGAACATTTATAATTCTGAATTTACCAAATGATCAAGAGATAGTCTTTTCATGGCAGAGAGATCAACAGTACTCCTGCTCTGTCTGGCTTCAGCTCCAACACTGAAAACAAAACTAAAACCCACCCTGCAGCAAACAACCTAAAACGAAAGTAAAAAGCTGACAGACAGCCCACTTCCACTCACCCCCTGACATCACTGCAGTAGTAAACACCCATTTCTTAAAGGTACTCTCACTACAGATATTTATATACACACCCATTTATAAACACCCATTTCTTAAAGGTACTCTCACATGACACCTCCACCCAAGAAAAAATAAATAAACCATCAACTTTAAGATGGTTTCATTTTTCACCTTTTCACTATCCTTCAAGAAATGCCACAGTAAATACACTTTCTTTGTTTCAAAAAAAAACAACACATGCAAAGAGGTATAATAATGGTCCATTTTTTTTGTTCTTCCTCCAACTGAAATCCTTCTCGATTGACAGTCTCTTTGAACAAGAAGGTCCTTGCACAATCCGTCCATTTCTCTACACCTCGGCATTTCTCTTTAAAGTCAGATACTTTAGTTCAATTTGATCACAGAGTCCCTTGTAATTCTCCAACACAGGAGCATTGGTTATCACAGCTTTCAGGCCGTCAAATGCCTGTTGAAACTCCGCTGTCCATTGAAATTTTCGATGTTTCTTCAGCAAGTCCATCAGTGGAGCAACCACGCTACAACATCTTTGCACAAATATTCGATCAAATCCACTCATGCCAAGAAATTGCATTATTTCCCTTCGTCTTGAGGGTATCGGCAACTCATCAATAGCTTGTCTTCACATCTCGTGTGACCATTCGACTGTGTCCGTTTGTATGGCCAAGGAAAGGACTTGGCCTTTACCAAATTCACTTTTGGCGAGGTTTATCACCAAACGCGCATCCTGAAGTCGATCGAATAACTCCATCAGATGTTTTAAATGTTCTTTCCATGTCTGGCATAAAATTACCAGATCATTTATGTATACCGCACAATTGGGTAATCATGAAACAACTTTGTTAGTCAACCGTTGAAATGTGACTGGGGCGTTTTTCATGCCAAATGGCATAACTTTGAATTGGTATATACCATCTGGAGTCACAAAAGCTGAAATCTCATTCGCCCTTTCGGATGAAGGTACCTGCCAGTAACCTTTAAGTAAATCCAATTTGGAAATAAAAGCTGATTGTCCCACTTTCTCAATGCAATCCTCCAAATGTGGGATAGGATAAGAGTCCGTTCTTGTAACTGCATTAACCTTTCTATAGTCCACATACAACCGTTGGGTACCGTCTGGTTTAGGTACCATCACTATGGGTGAGCTCCATTGGCTGCAACCCACTTCAATAATGCTATTTTTAAAGCAATCTCTTTGTTAACCTGTGCCAATTTTAAAGGGTTAAGTCTGGATGTTGTTTGATTGGAACATCATTCCCACATCTACATCATGTATAGCCATTTTAGTACGTCCCAATTTATCTCCACAAATATGTACATGTGATATCAATAACTCTTTCAGGTCAGTCCGTTTTTCCTCTGGAAGGTAACTCAACAATTCATCCAAATTTGTAAGAACATCCCCGTTTTCCAATTTAATTTGATGTATGTCAAATTCACAGTCATCTGGATTTGGTTCATCACTTTTGAGTTAGAATCATTAAAACCTCCTCCTTTTCTCTCCTTCCCTTTCAAAGTACCTTTTAAGCATATTCACATGAAACACTCGGCGAGTCTTCCTTCTATCTGGTGTTTTTACCACATACTTCACCTCACTTAATTTCCTTTCAATCTGATACGGTCCACAAAACCTAGCTTTTAAAGGCTCACCTACCACTGGTTACAACACTAAAACTTTAACTCCACTGACAAAACTGCGGACTTTGGATTTCTTGTCTGCGACCCATTTCATCACATTTTGTGCAAGTTTCAAATGTTATCTCGTCAATTCACCTGCTCTATTTAATCGTTCCTTAAAATTTGACATGGAATCCAATACTGTAATTTCCGATTTCTTACTCACCGATTTTTCCTTGATCAATTTAAGTGGTCCTCTTACCTCATGACCAAAGATTAGTTCAAAAGGACTGAATTTGGTTGACTCATTAGGTGCATCCTAATTGCAAACAGTATGAATGGAATCCCTTACCCCAATCCTCTGGATAATCTTGACAATAAGCCCTCAACATTGTCTTTAATGTCTGATGCCACCTTTCTAACACTCCCTGCGATTCTGGATGATTTAAATTGTTTTATTCCTAAGTATCCATAACTTCTTTGCATAACCTCGAGGTCAAATTTGATCCTTGATCCGATTGTATTTCTGTGAGTAGTCCATATCTAGTAAAGAATTTAAGTAAATCCTCCACAATCTTTTTAGCTGTAAAATTACGTACTAGAATGGCCTCTGGAAACCTAGTAGACACATCCATTATAGTCAAAAGATATTGATTCCCACTTTTTGTTTTAGGAAGTGGTCCTATGCAATCAATTAGGACCCTTGTAAAAGGTTCCTCAAATGCTGAAATGGATATTAAGGGTGCTGGTTTTATCACTGCTTGAGGTTTCCCTATCACTTGACCTGTGTGACATGATTGACAACATTTAACTACATCTTTAAGCAGTCCAGGCCAATAAAAATGATTTTGGATTTTAGCTTGAGTTTTCCTTATCCCCAAATGACCTCCCATTGGTACCTCATGTGCAACTCGCAACACCTCCTTTCTATACCCTACCGGCAATACTACTTGATGAACCTCTGCCCACTTTTTATCCGTCTGCATATGTGAAGGTCTCCATTTTCTCATCAAGACATCACTTTTATGGTAATAACACTCTGGTATACACTCAAATCCTCTTCCGTGTATTCTTTCTGATACTTCCGTTTTATTTCTACTTCTTTTTGTTGTAACTCCGCCAATTTTCCTGAAGATATCTACCTCATCCTCCACCTGTACTTGTTCTTTTTCAACCATCTGATCAAAAATCATTTCTGACAACTGCACTTCAACGTCATCTTCACTCTTTGATTTCTCCTCTTGGATATTCGTCCTTCAACACTTCAGTTGTCTGATTTTCCACTGGCTTATCAACCACAGTAGGCATTACTCCTACCTGCGATCCAGCTATATCATTACCCAAAATAAACTGTATTCCTGGACAAGATAGTTTCTCTATTACTCCGACTACCACTTCACCACTCTTCACTGGACTTTCCAACCTTACCTTATATAATGGAACGCTACTCCTCTCATCCTGAATTCCACATATTACCATCTTTTCTGGCAGCATTCTTCCCAAACTACATAATTCCTCATCTTTTACCATTAAAGATTGACTAGCTCCCACATCTCTTAAAATTGTGACTTCTTTACCTGCTCCTCCTGATACACATGAGTAAACTTTACCCACACAAGTAAATTCTTTAAAGAGATCTGTCACCTTCTTATCAATCACCTCTTGATCAGGCTGTACAATATTTTGCACCTCCTTTGCTTCACTTGGGCTTTCCTTTACCACTTTAACAAACCCCACTGTCTTATCCTGTTTTCCCACATCAGCCTTCCCAGTGCTTTTCTTCAACCACCAACACTAACTTTACATGGCCTACTTTATTACAGTGAAAACATTTGAAAATTTCCATTTCTTTTCCACCCTCCTGGATTTCTTTTTAAATCTGAGGTACACTTTCCTTATTAGCTCCCATCAGATCACCTTTACTTTTACCACTTGAATATTTCTCATGTCCCCAGTTTCTATCCCTCACAGGCTGAAACTGATGTCGGAAACCAAACTTTGATTTATGAACTAATTCATAATCATCTGCCATTTCTGCTGCTAATCTCGCAGTTTTAACCCTCTGCTCTTCCACATGAGTTCTCACTACATCAGGAATTGAACTTTTAAACTCCTCCAAAAGTATAATTTATCTGAGAGCTCCATTCGTTTGGTCTATTTTCAAAGCCCTTATACATCTATCAAATTTATTCTGTTTGATCCTTTCAAACTCCATGTATGTTTGACCAGATTCTTTCCTTAAATTTCTAAACCTTTGTCTGTAGGCTTCAGCACTAGTTCATATGGCATCTAAGATGGATTTTTTCACCTCCTCATATGACTCAGATACCTCCTCCAGTAGTGATGCAAACACTTCACTAGCCCTACCTATCAGCTTTGTTTGAATCAGTAATACACAAATGTCCTGTGGCCATTTCATTTGTTTAGCTACCTGCTCAAATGAAATGAAAAAGAATTCTACCTTCTTCTCATCAAACCTTGGCAATGCTTGGACATATTTAAATAGATTCCCACCAAGCCTTCCACTTTGACGCTCTTTCTCACTATCCTCATCACTATCATCCAACTGTACGTTTCTCTTTACGCCTGCCAATTTTAACTGACTGTCATGTTTCACGGCCATTTTCTGAAGTTCAAACTCTCTCTCTTTATCTTTTTCCCTGATCTGTATCTCCCTTTCTCTTTCTTTTCCCTCTCTATCTCTTTCGTATTCAAGCTGCTTTAATTCTTTCTCATGTTCCATTTGTTTAAGTTGTAACTGAATTTTTGCCATTTCTAATGAGTCAAACTGTACCTCAGGCAACTTTAATGCCATAATTACCTCATCTTTTTGCATTTTATCAGGTAATGTTAATTGCAATGTTTTTGCCAAATCTAACAGTCTGCTTTTAATCTCTGTCCATAAGGTACTGTGTGTGACCGTCTCCACCCCCAAAAACTTCAGAGCCTCTGAAAGAGGCATTGTCTACAACACACTCCCTACTTAAACTAGAATACCACACCTGAAAAGCAACCACAATATGGTCACCCCGCACTGTCTTTAAGTTCACTAAGCCAATCCAATAGATAGACTTTTATCCCCCTCGAGCCCCCAATTTGTTATGGGCCAGAGTTTAGAGAGCCCCAAAGTGTATCATGGAGTTCACCTGACCCACAACTTTTAATAGATTGTGGTATGGGGAGCACACGGCCCACTCTACAGGAGTGGTACAGCAGAATTGGAAAAGTAATTTTTAAAGAAAAACAATGTTTATTCTATGAACTCAAGTTAACCTTTTTGAAACATACAGAGAACATCTTAGCAACCATCAATTCAAATACAACCCCCAAAGAATACAACATTAAGCAATCCTTAATAACTTCCCAAACAACATCCAGAAGACAAACAAAACACCTTTCAACAGAAGCACATTAGGTTTACATTCACTACTGAGAACATTTATAATTCTGAATTCACCAAATGATCAAGAGATAGTCTTTTCATGGCAAAGAGATCAACAGTACACCTGCTCTGTCTGGCTTCAGCTCCAACACTGAAAACGAAACTAAAACCCACCCTGCAGCAAACAGCCTATAATGAAAGTAAAAAGCTGACAGACAGCCCAGCTCCACTCACTCTCTGACATAACCAGTAGTAAACGCCCATTTCTTAAAGGTACTCACTGCAGATATTTATATACACACCCATTTATAAACACCCATTTCTTAAAGGTACTCTCACATGACACTATGCCCCTCATAATTTTGTAGACCTCTATCAGGTCACCCCTCAACCTCTGTTGGTGGCTTAAAATAAATACTGGGAAGACAGACTCGGTAAAACAGGATAAGCGGGGTTTATTAAAGTGGGGGACAAACATGGTCCCAGTGGAAGATGAACAATAAAGTGTACAGTCTGTTCAGAGGTTCGTGGGTAAGCAGGAGGCAGAATTTTTTAAGGACTTTATTTGTGAGGATACGGTTCATGTATGTGTACAAGGGGGAGTAGGTAAGGAGATTAAGATCTTAAGAGAAACAGGAGCAAGTCAATCTTTAATGGTGATATAGAAGGAGATATGTAGTTTGGAAGGAGTATTGCCGGAAAAGGTGTTAATATGTGGGATTAGTGGTGAGAGGAGGAGTGTGCCACTATGTAAGGTCATGTTAGAGAGTCTGATGAAAAGTGAAGTGTGGTAAGCATAATAGAAAAATTGCCTTTTACAGGGCACAATTTATTCTGGGTAATGATATAACTGGATCACAGGTCGGAGTGCAGCCTACTGTGGTTGAAAGGCCAGTGGAAATTCAAACAACTGAGGTGTTGCAAGAAGTATATGCAGGAGTGTTTCCTGATTGTGTGATAACAAGATCACAAAGCCACAGGTTGAGAAAGGAGGTAGAGAACTTGAGAAGTGCTGATAGGGCAACTGTATTCAATCTTGGACCTGATGGTTGATAAAGAACACGTGAAGGTGGAGGATGAAGTAGATATCTAGTTCAAGAAAGTTGGTAGAATTTTTAAAAAAAAATTTAAGAGATGTGGGCATCGCTGGTTAGGCCAGCATTTATTGCCTATCCCTAGTTGCCATTCAGAAGATGATGGTGAGGTGCCTTCTTGAAGTCCTTAGGTGTAGGTAAAACCACTGTGCTGTTCAGGAGGGAGTTCCAGGATTTTGCCCCAGTGACTGTGAAGGATCGGGGATATATGACTTGGAGTGGAACCTCCAGGTGGTGGGGCTCCTAGGTATCTGCTACTCTTGTCCTTCTAGATGGTAGTGGTCGTGGGTTTGGAAGGTGCTGTCTAAGGAACCTTGGCGAGTTTCTGCAGTGCATCTTGTGGATGGTACACACGGCTGCCACTGTTTGTCAGTGGTGGAGGGATTGAATGTTTGTGGAGGGGGGAGCAATCAAGCGGACTGCTTTGTCCTGGATGGTGTCGAGCTTCACTAGTGTTGTTGGAGCTGCACTCATCCAGGGAAGTGGAGAGTATTCTATCACACTCCTGACTCGTGCCTTGTAGATGGTGGACAGGCTTTTTGGAGGTGGTGGGGGTGGGGGGGGGGGGGCAGTGGTCAAGAGGTGAGTTACTCGTCGTAGGATTCCTAGCCTTTGACCTGCCCTGGTAGCCACAGTATTAATGTGGCTAGTCCAGTTCAGTTTCTGATCAATGGTAACCCCCAGAATGTTCATTGTGGGGGATTCAGCAATGGTAATGCCATTGAATGTCAAGGAGCTGAGGTTAGATCCTCTCTTGGTGGAGATGGTCATTGCTTGACATTTGTGTGATGCAAATGTAACGTGCCACTTGCCAGCCCAAGCCTGGATATTGGGCAGGCCTTGCTGCATTTGGACATGGACTGCATCATTTTCTGAGGAGTTACGAATGGTGCTGAACATTGTGAAGTCGGACTTCCGGTTGCGGTGATGGGGAGCTAAGCCGCACGTTCGGCAGCTCCCGCTATCAAAGGACGTTCGGGCCCGTTTTAGGGCCCCAAACGGCGCTGTTTCGACGATTCCCGGTGGGGGAAGGTGCTTGGAGGAACATTCCCCGGAGTTTATGGTGCGCACTCGGAGTGGGGCAAAGAAAAAGGCGGCAGCAGCTCCCCAGGAAAAGCGGGAGAAGGAGGACAAAATGGCGGCCGGCGGAGCACCCGAGGATTGGAGGCAGTGGGCGCAGGAGCAGCAAGCTGCTCTCCTGCGCTGTTTTGCGGAGCTGAAGGCTGAATTGCTGGACTCCCTGAATGCGACTACCAGCAAGCTGCTTGAGACCCAGACAGCCCAAGGGGCAGCCATTCAGGAGTTGCAGCAGCAGGCCGCTGATCGGGAGGAGGAGGCCGTGGTCCTCGTGGGGAAGGTGAAGATGCACGAGGCACTTCACAAAAAGTGGCAAGACCGCTTGGAGGAGCTGGACTTTCGCACGAGGCGGAAGAATTTGAGGATCCTGGGCCTTGCGGAGGGGCTGGAGGGGTCGGATCTACCGTCCTATGTGGCCACGATGCTGAATTAGTTGGTGGGGGCGGGGTCCTTCCATTTGTCCCTGGAGCTTGAGGGAGCCTACAGAGTGCTGTCCAGGAGGTCCAAGGCGAATGAGCCCCCGCGGGCGGTGCTGGTGCGGTTCCATCGGTTCAGTGACCGGGAGTGTGTGCTGCGCTGGGCCAAGAAAGAGAGGAGCAGTAAATGGGAGAACTCGGTTGTGCCAATCTACCAGGAGGTGGCCAAGCGGCGGGCTGGGTTTAACCGGACGAAGGCAGTGCTGCATAACAAGCAGGTTAAATTTGGAATGCTGCAGCCTGCGCGTCTGTGGGTAACATATAAGGACCGGCATTACTACTTTGAGTCCCCGGAGGAGCCGTGGGCCTTTGTGCAGATGGAGAAGCTGGACTCGAGGGGGCTGCAGGGTCTTGTGTACTACGGTTGTTGCTGTTTTTGCTGTTGCTGTTTTTGTAATTTTGATACGTTCTTTCTATGCTGGTTCTTGCTCTGTTTCCGGGTGGTTCTGTTGGGTATGGTTTTGTGTTATGTGGGGGATGTTGGGGGTTTGTTTTTTTTTCTGTATGGGGCTGGGGGATGGAGTGGAGCTGGAATTTGGGAGCTGCGTCAGAAGGGTGGGGTGGGGCAGTGTGAAAGCGCGGGCTTTCCTCTGGTTTCCCGCGCTGCGGGGCAGGAGGGGTGGAGCTGGCGGTGGGGGCGGGGCTGCTACTGGTTTTTACCCGCGCTGGAGCGGTGGAAGGAGAGTGGCAGGAGGGGGGATGACCCCATGTCGGGAGGGGTCGGGTTTTGGCGGGAGTTGCCGGGTCAGAAGTCAGCTGACTCACGGAAGTACCATGGAGGGTGCGTCGCGGCTAGGAGGGGTCCTAGTCTTGGGGGGGGGGGGGGGGGGGGGAAGATACCGGGTTGCTGCTGGAATGGCCAGGAAGGAGCTGGTGTGGGCCGGGGGGTTAGAGGAGAGGCGCTATCGTCATGGGGAACGGGTCGGGCGGGGTGTGCTGGCCTGGGGCGAGCAGTCGATGAGCTATGGCTAGTCGGCGGGGGAGGGGGGCGGGGTGCCCTCTGATCCGGCTGATCACCCTGAACATGAGGGGGCTGAATGGGCCGGTTAAGCGGGCTAGGGTATTTTCACATTTGAAGGGGCTGAAGGCGGATGTGGCTATGCTTAGGGGCTGGTTTAGCTCACAAGGCTAAATCGCTGGCTTATAAAGCAGACCAAGCAGGCCAGCAGCACGGTTCGATTCCCGTACCAGCCTCCCCGGACAGGTGCCGGAATGTGGCGACTAGGGGCTTTTCACAGTAACTTCATCGAAGCCTACTCGTGACAATAAGCGATTTTCATTTAATTTTCATTTCCAGGAGACCCACCTGAAGGTGGCGGACCAGGTTCGTCTGAGGAAGGGGTGGGTGGGGCAGGTTTTCCATTCAGGATTAGATGCAAAGAGCCAGGGGGTGGCGATTCTGGTGGGGAAGAGGGTGGCGTTCGAGGCGACTGAGGTGGTGGCGGACAAGGAGGACAGGTTTGTTATGGTGAAGGGTAGGCTGCAGGGAGAGAAGGTGGTGCTGGTAAACGTGTATGCCCCGAATTGGGATGACGCTGGCTTTATGAGGCGTATAATGATGATTTACCAAAATTCACTAGACTCTGGGGTGGTCCCGGTGGATTGGAAATTAGCAAACGTGACACCACTGTTTAAAAAAGGAGGTAGGCAGAGAGCAGGAAATTATAGGCCAGTGAGCTTAACTTCGGTAGTAGGGAAGATGCTGGAATCTATCATCAAGGAAGAAATAGCGAGACATCTGGATAGAAATTGTCCCATTGGGCAAACGCAGCATGGGTTCATAAAGGGCAGGTCATGCCTAATTATTTAGTGGAATTTTTTGAGGACATTACCAGTGCAGTAGATAACGGGGAGCCAATGGATGTGGTATATCTGGATTTCCAGAAAGCCTTTGACAAGGTGCCACACAAAAGGTTGCTGCATAAGATAAAGATGCATGGCATTAAGGGTAAAGTAGTAGCATGGATAGAGGATTGGTTAATTAATAGAAAGCAAAGAGTGGGGATTAATGGGTGTTTCTCTGGTTGGCAATCAGTAGCTAGTGGTGTCCCTCAGGGATCCGTGTTGGGCCCACAATTGTTCACAATTTACATAGATGATTTGGAGTTGGGGACCAAGGGCAATGTGTCCAAGTTTGCAGATGACGCTAAGATGAGTGGTAAAGTGAAAAGTGCAGAGGATACTGGAAGTCTGCAGAGGGATTTGGATAGGTTAAGTGAATGGGCTAGGGTCTGGCAGATGGAATACAATGTTGACAAATATGAGGTTATCCATTTTGGTAGGAATAACAGCAAACGGGATTATTATTTATACAATAAAATATTAAAGCATGCCGCTGTGCAGAGAGACCTGGGTGTGCTAGTGCATGAGCCACAGAAAGTTGGTTTACAGGTGCAACAGGTGATTAAGAAGGCAAATGGAATTTTGTCCTTCATTGCTAGAGGGATGGAGTTTAAGACTAGGGACGTTATGTTGCAATTGTATAAGGTGTTAGTGAGGCCACTCCTGGAGTATTGTGTTCAGTTTTGGTCTCCTTACTTGAGAAAGGACATACTGGCACTGGAGGGTGTGCAGAGGAGATTCACTAGGTTAATCCCAGAGCTGAAGGGGTTGGATTATGAGGAGATGTTGAGTAGACTGGGACTGTACTCGTTGGAATTTAGAAGGATGAGGGGGGATCTTATAGAAACATTTAAAATTATGAAGGGAATAGATAGGATAGATGCAGGCAGGTTGTTTCCACTGGCGGGTGAAAGCAGAATTAGGGGAAGTAGATTTAGGAGTAACTTCTTCACCCAAAGGGTTGTGAATCTATGGAATTCCTTGCCCAGTGAAGCAGTTGAGGCTCCTTCATTACATGTTTTTAAGGTAAAGATAGATAGTTTTTTGAAGAATAAAGGGATTAAGGGTTATGGTGTTCGGGCCGGAAAGTGGAGCTGAGTCCACAAAAGATCAGCCATGATCTCACTGAATGGCGGAGCAGGCCCGAGGGGCCAGATGGCCTACTCCTGCTCCTAGTTCTTATGTTCTTATGTATGTTGGGCCGCATTCCGGACCTGGAGGCGGGGGGCCTGATCATGGGAGGAGACTTTAACACGGTGCTGGATCCCCCACTAGACCGGTCCAGTTCAAGGACGGGTAGGAGGCCGGCGGCGGCCAAGGTGCTGAGGGGGTTTATGGACCAGATGGGAGGGGTGGGTCCCTGGAGGTTTGGGACGCCGAGGGCGCGGGAGTATTCCTTTTTCTCCCATGTGCATACGGTTTACTCCCGTATAGATTTTTTCGTTCTGAGCAAGGGATTGATCCCGAGGGTGGAGGATGCCGAGTATTCGGCCATAGCAATTTCAGACCATGCTCCGCACTGGGTTGATCTGGAGATGGGGGACGCGCGAGACCAGCGCCCGCTGTGGCGTCTGGACGTGGGATTGCTGGCTGATGAGGTGTGTAGGAGGGTCCGGAGAAGTATTGAGGGGTATCTTGATACCAATGACACGGGGGACGTCCATGTGGGGATTGTCTGGGAGCCTCTGAAAGCAGTGATCCGAGGAGAGCTGATCTCCATCCGGGCCCATAGGGAAAGGAGGGAGAGGAAGGAGAGGGAGAGACTGGTGGGGGATCTCTTGGATGTGGACAGGAGGTACGCGGAGGCACCGGAGGAGGGGTTGCTGGGAGAACGGCGTAGCTTGCAGGCCAAATTTGACTTGTTGACCACCAGAAAGGCGGAGACACAGTGGAGGAGGGCGCAGGGCGCGGTATATGAGTATGGGGAGAAGGCGAGCAGGATGTTGGCGCATCAGCTCCGTAGGCGGGATGCGGCCAGGGAAATTGGTGGAGTGACGGATGGGGGTGGGAATGTAGTGCAGAAGGGGACAGAGTAAATGGGGTCTTTAGGGACTTCTAAGAGGACCTGTACCGGCCGGAACCTCCGATAGGGAGAGGGGAGATGGAGAGCTTCATGAACAGGCTGTGTTTCCCAAGGGTTCAAGAGGAGCTGGTAGAGGGGCTGGGGGCGCCGATAGAGTTGGAGGAGCTAGTCAGGGGGATTGGACAAATGCAGTCAGGTAAGGCCCCGGGGCCGGACGGGTTCCCGGTGGAATTTTATAAAAAGTATGCGGACCTGGTGGGCCCCCTGTTGGTGCGAGCCTTCAATGAGGGATGGGGGGGGGGGGGCTTTTCCCCCGACGATGTCGCGGGCGCAGATCTCTCTGATCCTGAAGCGGGATAAGGACCCCTTGCAGTGTGGATCATACAGGCCTATCTCGCTCCTCAATGTTGACGCCAAGTTGCTGGCGAAGATCCTGGCCACCAGGATAGAGGATTGTGTGCCAGGGGTGATACACGAAGATCAGACAGGATTCGTTAAGGGACGGCAGCTCAACACGAATGTGCGCAGACTGCTAAATGTTATCATGAGGCCGGCAGTGGAGGGGGAGGCGGAGATAGTGGTGGCGCTGGACGCAGAGAAAGCGTTTGATAGAGTTGAGTGGGGGTACCTGTGGGAGGTGCTGGAACGGTTTGGATTTGGGGAGGGATTCATCAAATGGGTGAGGCTGCTCTACGCGGCTCCGATGGCGAGTGTAGTTACAAATGGAAGGAGATCGGAGTGCTTTAGGCTCTACCGTGGGACCAGGCAGGGGTGTCCCCTGTCCCTCTTGCTCTTTGCATTGGCGATTGAACCTCTGGCTATGGCGTTGAGGGAGTCAGGGAGATGGAGGGGTCTGGTGCGGGGTGGGGAGGAACATCGGGTATCGCTGTATGCGGACGACCTGCTGTTGTATGTGGCGGACCCAAAAGGGGGAATGCCGGGGGTGATGGAGCTGTTAGCGGAATTTGGGGGCTTCTCGGGCTATAAGTTAACTTTAGGCAAGAGCGAGGTATTTGTAGTGCACCCGGGTGATCAGGAGGAGGGAATTGGGAGGCTCCCGTTTAAGAGGGCAGTGAAGAGTTTCAGATACCTGGGGGTGCAGGTGGCCAGGAGTTGGGGGACTCTCCATAAGCTTAATTTTACCAGGCTGGTGGAGCAGATGGAGGAGGAATTTAAAAGGTGGGACATGGTGCCGCTATCGCTGGCGGGTAGAGTGCAGTCCGTCAAAATGACGGTTCTCCCGAGGTTCTTGTTCCTCTTCCAGTGTTTTCCCATCTTTATCCCTAGGGCCTTTTTTAGAAGGGTGACTAGCAGCATCATGAGCTTTGTTTGGGCGCATGGGACCCCGAGGATGAAGAGGGTCTTCTTGGAGCGGGGTAGAGATGGGGGGGGGGGGGGGGGGGGCTGGCGTTACCCAATCTCTCGGGGTAATACTGGGTGGCCAATGTGTCGATGGTGTACAGATGGGTGATGGAGGGGGAGGGGGCAGCATGGAAACGGATGGAGAGGGCGTTCTGTGGAGAGACAAGTCTGGGGGCCTTAGTAACGGCGCCGTGGCCGATCCCTCCTACGGGGTATACCACGAGTCCGGTGGTGGCGGCTACCCTCAAGATTTGGGGGCAGTGGAGGCGACATAGGGGAGAAATGGGGGGCTCGATGGAGGCTCCGTTAAGGGGGAACCAGAGGTTCGTCCCGGGGAACATTGATGGGGGATTTCAGGGTTGGCACAGAGCGGGCATCAGACAGCTGAGGGACCTGTTCATTAATGGGAGGTTTGCGAGCCTGGGGGAGTTGGAGGAGAAATCTGGGCTCCCCCCGGGGAACATGTTCAGGTATCTACAGGTAAAGGCGTTTGCTAGACGGCAGGTGGAGGGATTCCCTTCGCTTCCCGCGAGGGGGGTGAGTGACAGGGTGCTTTCGGGGGTTTGGTTTGGAGAGAGGAAGATATCTGATATCTACAAGGTTATGCAGGAGGTGGAGGAGGCGTCAGTAGAGGAGCTGAAAACTAAGTGGGAGGGGGAACTGGGGGAACAGATCGAAGACGGGACATGGGCTGATGCCCTGGAGAGGGTTAATTCTTCCTCCTCGTGTGCGCGGCTTAGCCTCATCCAATTCAAGGTGCTGCATAGGGCCCACATGACTGGGACGAGGATGAGTAGGTTCTTTGGGGGCGAAGACAGGTGTGTTGGGTGCTCGGGGAGTCCAGCGAACCATGCCCATATGTTTTGGGCATGCCCGGCACTGGAGGAGTTCTGGAAGGGGGTGGCGAGGACGGTGTCAAGGGTGGTGGGATCCAGGGTCAAGCCAGGCTGGGGACTCGCGATTTTTGGGGTTGGGGTGGAGCCGGGAGTGCAGGAGGCGAAAGAGGCCGGTGTGCTGGCCTTTACGTCCCTTGTAGCCCGGCTAAGGATCTTGCTACAATGGAAGGATGCAAGGCCCCCAAGAGTGGAGAACTGGATCAATGACATGGCGGGTTTTATTAAGCTAGAGAAGGTCAAATTCGCCCTGAGAGGATCGGTACAAGGGTTCTTTAGGCGGTGGCAACCTTTCCTCGACTTTCTGGCTTAACGATAGGGTACTGGGACAGTAGCAGCAGCAACCCGGGGGGGAGGGGGGTGGAAGGGGGAGGGAAAAGGGAGGGGACGGGGACGATGACTCTGTTTGTTTATTTAATTTAAATTTATTTTTAAGTTCTCTTGTTGTTCATTGGGGTTGGGGGGGGGGGGGGGGGTGGGAGGGAGGGGATACATGTGTTGTTACGGTTTGGGGGGTGTTACAGTTTTTATGGGTTATTTTGTTGCATTTCATTGTTTGTTGTTATATTTGATATTTTCTGTAAAAAAATTCCAATAAAAATTATTTTTAAAAAAAGGTAAGGCGGAGGGACAGCTGAGGAGGAAAAAGGGGGCAGTGTATGAATATGGGGAAAGAGCCAGCAGGATGTTGGTACATCAGCTGCAGAAACAGGAGGCGGCGAGAGAGATCGGGAAAGTAAAGGATGCAGGGGGATGTTGGTTTTGGATCCGACGGGGGTGAATGATGTGTTTCGGGAGTTTTACAGTAGATTGTACAAATCGGGACCCCCAGCCGGGGAGGAGGGGATGAAGCGATTTCTGGGGGGGGGGGCTGGAGTTCCCAACGATAGATGAAGAGTTGGTGGAGGATTTGGGAGCACCAATTGGGCTTGGGGAGGTTATTGACGGGTTGGGGACGATGCAATCGGGTGAGGCCCTGGGACCTGACGGATACCCGGTTCAGTTCAGTAAAAAGTTTTTTGGGTTGCTGGGGCCGCTCCTGGTAAAGTCTTTAATTGAGTCCAAGTAGCTGGGGGTGCTCCCCCAACATTTTGGGCAGGGATATATGGATTGGGTCCAGTTGCTATAACAGGCACCAGCGACGAATGTAAGGATCAACCGGGTCTGGTCAGAGTATTTTAGTCTGTGTAGGGGGACAAGGCTGGGGTGTCCACTCTCCCCACTACTGTTTGCCCTGACCATAGAGCCTTTGGCAATGGCGCTGAGGACATCGAACATTTGGCGGGGGATAGTGAGAGGGGGGATGGAGCATAGAGTCTCGCTCCACGCGGACGATTTACTCCTTTATATAACAGACCCGTTGGGGGGGGGGGGGATGCAGAAATTATGGGAATACTAGAGGAATTTGGTCGGTTCTCAGGTTAGAAGCTAAACATGATCAAGAGTGATGTCTTTGCGATCCAGGCAAGGAGGTAGGAGAGGAGACTGAGGGAGATGCCGTTCAAAGGGATGAGAAGGAGGTTTAGGTTTCTGGGGATTGAAGTGGCAAGGGACTGGGGTCAGCTTCATAAACTAAATTTGGGCAGGGTGATTGAGCAAATGAAAGGGGACGTCCGCAGGTGGGACCTGCGCCCACTGTCACTGATGGGGAGGGTACAGACTGTGAAAATGACAATCCTCCCGAGATTGCTGTCTGTGTTTCAGTGTCTCCCAATCTTTATCCCCAAGGCATTTTTTAGGAAAATCAACATGGCGATCTTGGGTTTTATATGGGCTGGGAAAGCTCCAAGGGTGAAGAAGGTCCTTCTTGAGCGGGAGCGCGGGAAGGGAAGCTTGGCCCGAACTTTATTAATTGCCACTGGGCAGCTAATATTTCAATGGTTAGGAAGTGGGAGATGGGGGGAGGGGTCGGTGTGGGAGCAGGTAGAGGCGGCATCTTGTAAGGGTATGAGTCTGGAGGCTTTGTTAACGGCACCTCTGCCGTTCTCGCCGGCTCGGTTATCCACAAGCCCAGTGGTAGTGGCAGCCCTGAGAGTGTGGGGGCAATGGGGGCAGCAGGATGAGACTGGAGTGGTCACCGATCTGTGACAATCACCGGTTCGCTCCGGGGGGGGGGCATGATGGGGGCTTTAGGAGGTGGCAGTGGGCAGGGATTGAGCGATTTTGGGACCTTTTCGTTGAGGAGGGTTTCCCGAGCCTGGAGGAGCTCGAGCAGGAGTTTGAGTTGCCGCCTGGTAACAGATTTCGGTACCTGCACGTACGGGATTCTGTCCAGATGCAAGCTTCCCTCGCCTCCCTCTAAGGGGACTACAGGATAAGGTGATGTCTAAAACAGGGGTTGGGGAGGGGAGGGTCTCGGAAATATATAAGGAATTGATGGAGTGGGAAGGGGCCCCAATCAGGGAGGTGAAGAGGAAGTGGGGGGGGGGGGGGAGGAGGTGGAAGTCGGGCTATGGGAGAAGGCCCTGAAAAGAGTCAATTCATCCTCGTCGTGTGCCAGGCTCAGCCTGATCAGTTCAAGGTGGTCCGCAGGGCTCATATAACTCTGACCCGGATGAGTAGTCTTTTTGAGGAGGTGCAGGACAAATGTGGGAGGTGATGGAACCATCAATTCACGAGACACGTGCTTTCAGATATGAACAGTGGTTTTAATCTACTTACTTCAGAGCCAGCCTGTTACCCGTTGAACTCTCGATGAACTCAGGCTGGCTCTGGACACGGTTATTTATACAGCAGTCTAGGGGGAGGAGTTGTGGGCGGAGCCAAGGGTGGAGCCCTGTACAAACTCCTGAGCATTCCCAGAGCTACTCCCCCTAGTGGTCGGATAACGCTACTGCGCTTACAATGGTATTGATAAATACAGTGTGAATTACTCAGTGACATTAACCACAGGAGGTGTGGGGGAAGTCCGGCGAATCATGTACATATGTTCTGGGCGTGTCTGAAGCTGAGGGGATTTTGGCAGGGATTCTCAGATGTCAGAGCTCCTGGAAGGGAGGGTGACTCAGAGTCCAGAGGTGGTAATATTTGGAGTGTCGGAAGATCCGGGAGCCCAGTGGGGGGGAGAGTGGCTGACGTTTTGGCCTTTGCCTCCCTGATGGCCCGGAGACGGATTTTGCTGGCATGGAGGGACTTGGAGCCTCCAAGTTGGGGGTGTGGGTCAGGGACATGGCGGGGTTTTTCAGGCTGGAGAAGATTAAGTTTGCCTTAAGGGGTTCATTACAGGAGTTTGCTCGGAGGTGGCAGCCGTTCAACTGACCATCAGCAGAAGGGGGGGGGGGGGGGGGAGGAGGGGAGGCATGGAAGTGGAAAATAAGGGCAGGTAATCTAATATATGGGTAGCTAGGAGTTAGGGCGGGGGGAAGTTGGGTATGTTACTGTGGGGTCTTTGTGTGTGTCGGACCGCTCTGTTATTTAGAATGTTGATATGTTAAAATGTTAAAATTATAAATGCCTCAATAAAATGTTTTCTTAAAAAAGAGTTATTACATTCACATAGAGCCATAGAGCTATATGTGGGAACAGATTAGGAAGTACTAAAGTAATTATACAGGATGTAAATGTAGGAAATGCTATTCCAATTAAACAACGTCCATACAGGCTCAATCCACTAAAATTGGCACAGAGATTGAAATCATGCTTCAGAATTATGCCATTGAAGTGAGTTGCAGCGATTGGAGCTGACCTTCTGTGATGATAGCAAAACCAGATGGAATACAATGATTTGTGTGTCGACCAAAGAAAAGTCAACAGTTACAAATTCAGATTCGTATCCTATTCCTCGTTTGGAAGACTTTGTTGAAAAGGTGGGACAAGTGACTTTTATTACCAAACTTGACTTACTAAAAGGATACTGGCAAATATCTTTATCAGTCAGCCAAGGAAGTTTTGGCTTTTGTGGCAGCAAAATGGCCTGTATCAGTTTAAAGTTGTGCGGCAGAATTCTCCGTTCCTGAGACTAATCGTTGACGCCGGACTTGATGACAGCAAAACTGGCGTCGCACCTGGATCGATTCAACAACTGTTGAGAGGCGAGCTCCAGAGCCATGTGGAACACAATCAATTCCAATGAGAAATGGTGCAACATCAAAATTTATTGAAAAATAAAAGAGGATTAATGTGAGATGGAAAATGAGTCCTTGCTTCACATGTTGAAGATGTTTATTCATCTGACTGTCTTTCCTGGACGCATAATGCATGAGAACCACTGATTTGAAGACGAACGAGGATTCTCTGGCTGGAACATTCAGTCTGAATCCCCAGACTGTGGGATTCCCTCTAGGGAGTCACTTTCCTTTTATTAACCTGGGCATTTGCTCAAAAGATTCACCTCAGGCATGTGTAATTCTTATCTGCCAGAACAATCAGCAGAGAGATAAATGGAGATTCAGAGAACTGGTTTCATGAGATCTTAGAGAGGTCTGTTAACTTTACAGTGAGGGAAACCCACAAAGTTCCCTCCAACTCTGTCTTCAAGCATTAAACATTCACAGGCTGATTAGAAAGGAAAAGCTGGTTGCTCTGTTTAACTGGAGTGAGCCCCAGCAGATGTGTTTGAGAGAGTTCTACCCTTTTGGGAGAGAGACATTCCAAAAAGCTTTCTTCAGCTCTGAGTTCAAACCGAAAACTTATTTGGAAACAGTCTCACAGAGAAAAGGAACATTCCAGAACAGGCACTACTAATCAGCCTAGATGACCAGCTGAGGGCCCGGCAAAGTAAAGAGTTCACTGATCGACAGCCAAGTCCATCAACATGAATCATCACTGATGTCAGCAGGTCTGGCTGGATTCCTTTTTAAAAATATTAAAGATGAAGTCCATCTTAAAGGTGTGCGGGAATTTTTGTCCAGGTGCAAAACAGCCAAATAACAGAAAATAAGGGGAAAAATAAGGGGCAGATGGGGATTAACATGGGAATTCTAATAAGTGCTAGATAGATTCTTGAGAAGCAAAGATGGGAGGTTACGCTCAGATCAGTTACAATCTCCTAATTTATAGGCAGGTTTGTATGTTATGTAATAATAATAATTGCTTATTGTCACAAGTAGGCTTCAGTTAAGTTACTGTGAAAAGCCCCTAGTCGCCACATTCCGACACCTGGTACGGGAATTGGACCCGAGCTGCTGGCCTTATTCTGCATTACAAGCCAGTTGTTTAGCCCACTGTGCTAATCCAACCCTTAGCACCTTATTGAATGCCCTTTGGGAATCCAGGTACTGATTCCTTTTTTCTACCTTACTAGGTAAGGTAAGGTAAAGTCGCCAAAGTCCCAAATGACTATAGGGCTGTTTTCCCCTTTGAGGGGGAGAGCTGACTGGTGGAGATTTAACCTGTGGATCACCACACCTCAGGCGAGGGACAAGGTTAAGAAGAGGTGGATGGGGGGCTTCATAAATAACTTCAGCCTGTTTGGGAATTGAACCTATGCTGCATCACAAACCAGCTGTCTAGCCAATTGAGCTAAACCGGCCCCCACTACCCTACTAGTTACATCCGCACTGAGAAGCAAGTCTCAACTGAAGACAGGAGCTCGCCTGATGAATCTCCAATTCATGGGTAGAAGTGGCAGGGCAGAATATCCAGTGTGAAACTGAAAAGGATGGCACCAGAGCATGTGGAGGTTTATTGCTGAACCTGATTGAAAACAGAGTCAAAGGACCTAATCAGATGGCAAAAAGGCTGAGCAAAATTCACTAAAGGGCAGAGCTAACCTTTTTAAAAATAATCAGGGCACCAGTCAAAAAAGAGGATACCAATCAGGGCAGCACGGTAGCACAGTGGTTAGCACTGTGGCTTCACAGCGCCAGGGTCCCAGGTTCGAGTCCCTGCTGGCTCACTGTCTGTGCGGAGTCCCTGTGTCTGTGTGGGTTTCCTCCGGGTGCTCCGGTTTCCTCCCACAGTCCAAAGATGTGCAGGGTAGGTGGACTGGCCATGATAAATCATAAATCAGTGGTTCTCAGTGACCAAAAAGGTCAGGAGGGGTTATTGGGTTACGGGGATAGGGTGGAAGTGAGGGCTTCAGTGGGTCTGTGTAAACTCGATGAGCCGAATGGCCTCCTGCACTGTATGTTCTATGTTCAATTGTATAACCAGCGTAGCTGAAAGAATCCAGAGCCGATACCACAGCATGTGATGGCCGAGCTTGACTGAATTTTAAACAGAAGGAAGAGCAAAAATAAAAATGCCTTCAATTTGATTTCTCAAGCTCAAAGAAACACAATCACTGCCCAAAATTATTGGGGGGATTCTCCAGTCCGGCAGCTGCATTTTGTGGTGCGGAGCACCCCTGCAGCCAGTGGGATTCTCCGTTCCTGCAGCCGGATAATGGGGGTCACCCCACGCTGTCAGGAAACCCACGGGCCTGGGTGCACAGCTGGCGGAGGAACCTGCTGGCGGACAATTCCGCTGGTTGAGTTTCCAGCAAAATCACAGTTTAAAGGAGGTTCCAATATCGCAGTAGCACCAATGACAACTACAGGAGACAAGAATAGAGACTGTAGCATCATCTGATAAAAAATAAAATGCTTCCTTGTTATGAAAATCAGCAGACCAATTTAAGCTCATGCAATGGCCAAACTGGAGGTGTTACCATCCAGCAGAGGGCAGTAGAGCAGAGCTGCTGATTGGCTGTTGCAGGCAAAATTTGCATCAGTGCATTGCGGTCACTGCATCCAGAAGGTGTACCTGAGCAAGACACCCTCCGTGTTCAAGTGAAGGCAAGCATCCAGCAGAGGGCAGTAGAGCGGAGCTGCTGATTGGCTGTTGTGGGGAAAATTTGCATCAGTGCATTGAAACCCCAAACACTTCTTCAGCGTTTCCCTCCCTCCCTCCCTCCCTCCCTCCCTCCCTCCCTCCCTCCCTCCCTCCCTCCCTCCTCCTATAACTAAAATAAAAAATCACTGTAAGGATCCCAGCCGAGTAAAGATAAAGAGGGAGACTCGAGGGCAGCCTGCAGGTAAGTGATTGGCTGGTGACTGGTAAGTAGTTTTTCTTTTCCCTGAGGTGTTATCGTGCGGGCGCAGTGGTTGCTGAGTGAGTGCTTGCTGAGAAGGGGAGTAAATTTTAAAAAACCTTACTGTTGGGAGTTTCCAGCTGAATCCGGTCGGAGTGAGGACAGAGTGACTGCTGGGTAAGTAATAAAGATTTAAATTGTTTGCGCGGCCCATAACAGCTGATTGCTGTTCTCGTGCGGGGCGCAGTGGTTGCTGGTTAAGTGTTTTATTTTTACCTGGATTTAAGTTGGGCGGTTGCTAAACCCTAGACAGTGCACCCTTCCACCTCCTCTAACCTAAGGGGTAGAGTGAATAACAGGTAAGCTCTTTCTTTCTTTTTCTTGTTTTATCCAGAGGGGATGGCAGGGAAGTCAGTGCAATGTTCCTCCTGCAGAATGTTTGAGGTGAGGGACACCGTCAGTGTCCCTGCTAATTTCGCCTGTGGGAAGTGTACCCATCTCCAACTCCTCAGAAACCGCGTTAGGGAACTGGAGTTGGAGCTGGATGAACTTCGGATCATTTGGGAGGCAGAGGTGGTCATAGATAGTAGCTTCAGGGATGTAGTTACTCCGAAGAATCAAGATAGATGGGTGATGGTGAAAGGGGCTGGGAGGAAGCAGTCAGTGCAGGGATCCTCTGTGGTCGTTCCCCTCAGTAACAAGTATACCGTTTTGGATACTGTTGAGGGGGACGACCTACCAGGGGTAAGCCACGGTGAACGGATCTCCAGCACTGAGTCCGTCCCAGTGGCTCAGAAGGAAAGGAGGGAGAGCAGGAGAGCAATAGTTATTGGGGACTCGATAGTTAGAGGAACAGATAGACGGTTCTGTGGCAGCGAAAGGGACTCACGGATGGTATGTTGCCTCCCGGGTGCCAGGGTCCGTGACGTCTCGGACTGTGTTTTCAGAATCCTTAAGGGGGAGGGGGAACAGTCACAAGTCGTGGTACACATCGGTACCAACGACATAGGTAAGAGACGGGACAGGGATTTAAAACAGGAATTTAGGGAGCTGAGAGCCAGGACAAACCATGTTGTCATCTCTGGTTTGTTGCCGGTGCCACGTGCTAGTGAGGTGAGGATCAGGGAGAGATGCAGATAAACACGTGGCTGCAGTGATGGTGTAGGAGGGAGGGCTTCATGACGTGGATAATTGGAGCACATTCCGGGGAAGGTGGGACCTGTACAGACAGGACGGTTTGCACCTGAACCAGAGGGGCACCAATATCCTGGAAGGGAAATTTGCTATGGCTCTTCGGGGAGGTTTAACTAATTTGTCAGGGGGCTGGGGAAACGAGCTGTAATCCAGAAGCCAGTGTTGAGAGTAGTGAGGTACTGAGGAGGGTATCAAGGTCGCAGGAGTGTACCGGCAGACAGGAAGGTGGGTTGAAGTGTGTCTACTTCAATGCAAGGAGCATCCAGAATAAGGTAGGTGAACTTGGAGCGTGGATTGGTACTTGGGGCTACGATGTTGTGGGCATTATGGAGACATGGTTAGAACAGGGACAGGAATCGGTGTTGGAAGTTCCAGGGTCAGATGTTTCAGTAAGTGTAGGGAAGGTGGTAAAAGAGGTGGAGGAGTTGCATTGTTAATCAGGGATAGTTTAATGGCTGCAGAAAGGCAGTTCGAAGGGGATCTGCCGACTGAGGTAATATGGGCCGAAGTTAGAAATAGGATTTGGTACTGGGTAATGAACCGGGCCAAGTGTTTGTGGGAGAGCACTTTGGAGATAGTGACCACAATTCGGTGTCTTTCACTATTGCAATGAAGAGGGAAGGGCCATACAGCAGGGCAAGGTTTATAATTGGGGGAGGGGTCATTATGATGCGATTAGAAAAGAATTAGGGAGCATAAGATGGGAACAGAAACTGTCAGGGAAATGCACAAATGAAAAGTGGAGCTTGTTCAAGGAACAAATACTGCGTGTCCTTGATAGGTATGTTCCTGTCAGGCAGGGAGGAAATGGCCGTGTGAGGGAACCATGGTTCACAAAAGAGGTTGAATGTCTTGTCAAGAGGAAAAAGGAAGAGTATGTAAGGATGAGAAAACAAGGTTCAGTTGGGTCGCTTGAGGGTTACAAGGTAGCAAAGAATTAGCTTAACAAAAGGGCTTAGGAGAGCTAGGAGGGGGCATGAGAAGTCCTTGGTGGGTTGGATCAAGGAAAACCCCAAGGCTTTTTACTCCTATGTGAGAAATAAAAGAATGACCAGGGTGAGGGTAGGGCCGGTCAAGGACAGTAGTGGGAACTTGTGCATGGAATCAGAAGAAATAGGAGAGGCATTGAATGAATACTTTTCTTCAATGTTCACCAAGGAGAGGGGCCATGTTTTTGAGGATGAGAGTGTGATACAGGTGGGTAGGCTGGAGGAGGCAGATGTTCTGAGGAAGGCTGTATTAGCAATTTTGAAAAACCTGAGGGTCGACAAGTCCCCTGGGCCAGATGGAATATATCCAAGGATTTTTTGGGAGGCAAGGGATGAGATTGCAGAGCCTTTGGCTTTGATCCTTGGGTCCTCACTGTCCACGGGGATGATGCCAGAGAACTGGAGAGTGGCGAATGTTGTTCCTCTGTTCAAGAAAGGGAATAGGAATGACCCTGGTAATTATAGGCCAGTTAGTCTTACTTTGTTGGTCGGTAAGTTAATGGAAAAGGTCCTGAAGGATAGGATTTATGACCATTTGGAAAGATGCAGCTTAATCCAGGATAGTCAACACGGATTCGTGAAGGGTAAGTCTTGCCTCACAAATTTGATTGAATTCTTTGAGGAGGTAACTAAGTGTGTGGATGAAGGTAGAGCAGTTAATGTCGTATACATGGATTTTAGTAAGGCGTTTGATAAGGTTCCCCATGGTCGGCTCATGAAGAAAGTAAGGAGGTGTGGGATAGAGGGAAATTTGGCCAATTGGATAAGTAACTGGCTATCACATAGAAGACAGAGGGTGGTGGTGGATGGAAAATTTTCAGACTGGAGACCAGTTACCAGCGGTGTACCACAGGGATCAGTGCTGGGTCCTCTGCTATTTGTGATTTTTATCAATGAATTGGAAGTGGGGGCTGAAGGGTAGGTCAGTAAATTTTCTCATGACACCAAGGTTGGTGGAGTAGTGGATGAGGTGGAGGGCTGTTGTAGGCTGCAAAGAGACATTGATAGGATGCAGAGCTGAGCTGGAAAGTGGCAGATGGAGTTTAACCCTGATAAGTGCGAGGTGATTCATTTTGGTAGAAAAAATTTGAATGCAGATTACAGGGTCAACGGCAGGGTTCTGAGGAATGTGGAGGAACAGAGAGATCTTGGTGTTCATGTCCACAGATCTCTGAAGGTTGCCACTCAAGTGGATAGAGCCGTGAAGAAGGTCTATAGTGTGTTAGCGTTTATTAACAGGGGGCTTATAGTGTGTTAGCGTTTATTAACAGGGGGCTTGAGTTTAAGAGCCGCGGGGTTATGCTGCAACTATACATGACCCTGGTGAGACCACATTTGGAGTATTGCGTGCAGTTCTGGTCACCTCATTATAGGAAGGATGTGGAAGCATTGGAAAGGGTGCAAAGGAGATTCACCAGGATGCTGCCTGGTTTGCAGGATAGGTCTTATGAGGAAAGGTTGAGGGAGCTAGGGCTTTTCTCTTTGGAGCGGAGGAGGATGAGAGGCGACTTAATAGAGGTTTATAAGATGATGAGGGGGATAGATAGAGTAGATGTTCAGAGACTATTTCCTCAGGTGGATGTAGCTGTTGCAAGTGGGCATAACTATAAGATTCAGGGTGGGAGATATAGGAGGGATATCCGAGGTAGGTTCTTTACTCAGAGAGTGGTTAGGGTGTGGAATTGACTGCCTGCTGTGATAGTGGAGTTGGACAGTTTAGGAACTTTCAAGCGGTTATTGGATAGGCACATGGAGCACACCAGAATGACAGGGAGTGGGATAGCTTGATCTTGGTTTCGGACAAAGCTCAGCACAACATCGAGGGCCGACGGGCCTGTTCTGTGCTGTACTGTTCTATGTTCTATGTTACAAAATCCATTTTTAATTCCATTCGAGATTAGCATTCTGTGGGGATTGGAACATCTAAAGTACACGCAGCTGTATTCTCGCTTCCTGAGACTAAGTGTTGACGCGGGGGCAGGATTTTTGGAGTTCTACAACAGCAAAACTGGTGCCACATCTGGACCAATTCCCCAACCATTGAAGGGCTCGCACCAGCGCCACCTGGAACATGATCGATTCCAATGGAAAACGGTTTCGGATTCGCCGGGGTCAGGATTGGCACTCGAGAAGCTGACAAGCTGGAGCCACATTGTTTACTGTATATGTGCGGAGTGGAATGCCTTCACGCCGCTGTTGTGGAACAGGAGAATTGGGATTTTGCGTGAACCTGGCACCCACCATGATTTCGGCGACAAAGCCAATTCTCCACCAATCGCATTTCGCGATTCTGGCATTGGCTGACAGACAATGCCCCCCAGGACGTTCCAATGCTTGTTACATTGGTTCTTGCCTAATAATAAGGGTGGAATATCTTGAAGGGCGACACGGTAGCACAGTGGTTAGCACAGTTGCTTCACAGCTCCAGGGTCCCAGGTTCGATTCCCGGCTTGGGTCACTGTCTGTGTGGAGTTTGCACGTTCTCCCCGTGTGTGCGTGGGTTTCCTCCGGGTGCTCCGCTTTCCTCCCACAGTCCAAAGATGTGCTGTTGGGTGGATTGGACATTCTGAATTTCCCCTCAGTATACCCGAACAGGCGCTGGAATATGGCGACTAGGGGATTTTCACAGTAACTTCATTGCAGTGTTAATGTCAGCCTACTTGTGACAATAAAGATTATTATTATTATTAGTATTGTGGTAGGTTACCAGATCAGTTTGGAGCAGTGAACAAGAGTTTGGAGGCAGCGAGTTTCAGGGAGTCAGCCAGCAAGTATGTCACGGAGACAGGCAGAGATCCCAGTTAATTTAAAAGAAGAGCTGAAGGGAACAGACTAAATTAAAGAGAGTTATTGGGAGAAAGATATCTCTTTGAAACAATTGTGTTCTGCTTGGCATGATGTGGGCCATTGTTGAAGCCACCTGAGTGGGACAATGTTTGGAAAGTGTTCCAAGCAGAGATCTTCAAATGTGGAGATTGAAAACTCTCATGAGGGCTTCCGGTAGCGACCATGCTCAGCTAGGTCGCACGTTTGGCAGCTCCCGCCAAGAACGGACTTTTGGGCCCTTTTGAGGAGCCCCAGCGGCACTTGTACGATGGTTCCCAGTGTGGGAAGGTGATAGTAAGGTTCCCCCAGCACTGTATGGAGTGGACCAGGAGTGGAGCGATCAAAAAAGTGGTTTTGGAGCAGCGGAGAGAGCGGGGGAGGAAAAGCAAGATGGCGGCGGGTGGAGATCAAGCAGCGTGGACGCAGTGGTCTCGGGAGCAGCAGGAGTTACTCAAAAACTGCTTTGCGGAGCTGAGAGCAGAAATGCTGGCGCCAATGAAGGTGTCGATAGAAAAGCTGGTGGAGACCCAGAAGGCCCAACGGGCGGGGATTCGAGAGGTGCGGCAGAAGGCCTCAGAGAACGAGGACGAGATTTTGGGCCTGGCGGTGAAAGTGGAGGCGCACGAGGCGCTACACAAGAAGTGGCAGGAGAAGTTTGAGGACCTGGAAAACAGGTCGAGGAGGAAGAATCTCCGGATTCTGGGTCTCCCTGAAGGAGTGGAGGGGTCTGTAACTGGGACATGTGTAGTTACAATGCTCAACACGCTGATGGGCGCGGGAGCTTTCCCGAGGCCCCTGGAACTGGATGGGGCTCATTGAGTCCTGGCAAGGAGGCCCAAAGCCAACGAGCCGCCAAGGGCTGTAGTGGTGAGGTTCCACCGCTTTATGGACAGGGAGTGCGTCCTGAGATGGGCGAAGAAAGAACGGAGCAGCAGGTGGGAGAATACGGAGATCCGTATCTACCAGGACTGAAGTGCGGAGGTGGCCAAGAAGAGGGCTGGTTTTAATTGGGCCAAGGCAGTTCTTCATCGGAAGGGGGTGAAGTTTGCAATGCTGCAGCCAGCGCGATTGTGGGTCACGTTTCAGGACCGTCACCATTATTTTGAGACACCAGATGAGGCGTGGCCTTTATTCAGACTGAAAAGTTGGACTCGAACTGAGGGTTGGGTTCGGGGAAGGGTTCACAAGGTAGGTCAAGCTGTTATATAGGGCCCCAGTGACGAGTGAGGCCACGAACCGGCGGAGGTCGGAGTACTTTAGGTTGTACCGCGGGACGAGGCAGGGGTGTCCCTTATCCTCCTTGTTGTTTGCACTGGCAATTGAGCCTCTGGCCATGGCACTGAGGGATTCTAAGAACTGGAAGGGATTGGTCCGGGGGGGGGGGGGGGAGGAACACCGGGTGTGGTTATATGCTGATGACCTGCTGTTATATGTCACAGACCCAGTGGAGGGGATGGTGGAGGTTATGCGGATCCTTGGGGAGTTTGAGGACTTTTCGGGCATGCGGGGGGCCAGGGAAGGGGGATAGATGAGCCACCGCTGAAGACGGCGGGGAGGAGCGTTCGATACCTGGGGATCCAGATAGCTGGGAACTGGGGGGCCCTGCATAAGCTCAATTTGGCACGGTTGGTGAAACAGATGGAGGAGGATTTCAAGAGATGGGATATGTTGCCACTCTCCCTGGCGGGTAGGGTGCAGTCGGTCAAGATGATGGTCCTCCCGAGGTTCCTGTTTGTGTTCCAGTGCCTGCCCATCCTAATCCCCAAGGCTTTTTTAAAATGGGTAAGCAGGAGCATTATGGGATTCGTATGGGTGAATAAGACCCCGAGGGTGAAGAGGGTGTTTTTGGAGCGTAGTAGGGACAGAGGGGGGCTGGCGCTGCCGAATCTATGTGGCTATTATTGGGCAGCTAATGTGGCGATGATTCGTAAGTGGGTAATGGAGGGAGAGGGGGCGGCGTGGAAGAGGCTAGAGGTGGCGTCTTGTGTGGGTACGAGTCTGGGGGCGCTGGTGACGGCACCGTTGCCGCTCCCGCTGCCAAGGTACACCACGAGTCTGGTGGTGGAGGCGACTCTGAAGATCTGGGGGTAGTGGAGGTGACATAGGGGCAAGGTGGGGGCTTCGGTCTGGTCCCCGATACGAGAGAATCATAGGTTCGTTCCGGGTAGGATGGATGGGGGGTTTCTGAGCTGGCATCGGGCAGGGATTAAAAGAATGGGGAACCTATTCATCGATGGGACTTTTGAGAGCCTAGGGGCTCTAGAGGAGAAATTTGGGTTGCCTCCCGGGATAGCTTTTAGGTACATGCAAGTGAGGGCGTTTGTGAGACGGCAGGTGAGGGAATTTCCTCTGCTCCCAGCACGAAGGATTCAGGACAGGGTGATTTCGGGCGTATGGGTTGGAGAAGGCAAGGTCTCGGCGATCTCTCAGGAACTGCAGGAAGTGGAGGAGGCCTCGGTGGAGGAGTTAAAGCGCAAGTGGGAGGAGGAGCTCGGGGAGGAGCTGGATGAGGATCTGTGGGCTGATGCCCTGAGTAGGGTTAATTCCTCCTCCTCTTGCGCCAGGCTCAGCCTAATACAGTTCAAAGTTGTTCACAGGGCGCATATGATGGGGGCGAGGATGAGTAGGTTTTTTGGGGTGGAGGACAGGTGTGTGAGGTGCTCGGGGAGCCCAGCAAATCACGCTCATATGTTTTGGACGTGCCCGACGCTGGAGGGGTTCTGGAGGGGCTTTGCAAGGACTTTGTCCAAAGTGGTGAACACCAGGGTCAAGCCGAGCTGGGGGATAGCATTATTTGGGGTATCGGACGAGCCGGGAGTGCAGGAGCCGAAAGAAGCCGGTGTTCTGGCCTTTGTGTCCCTGGTAGCCCGGCGGAGGGTCCTACTAATGGAGGGATGTGAAGCCCCCAGGCATGGAAGCTTGGATTAACGATATGGCTGGGTTCATCAAGCTGGAAAGGATAAAGTTTGCCTTGCGAGGGTCTGTGCAGGGGTTCTCCAGGCGGTGGCAACCGTTCCTAGACTTTCTCGTGGAACATTTGCTGGAGGTTTACAGCAGCAGCAACCTGGGGGGGGGGGTTGGTTTTTCTTTTTTGCTCAGATTGGAGTGGGGTGTTTTCCTTACTGGCGTGTTTATTTTCTAAATGGGGGTTAGTGTATTTTGTTGGAAATCCCATGTATAATTTTTGCTTGTTCTGTGCTTTATTCTTTATTCTGTGTGGAGTGTTTTGTTGAAAATTTGAATAAATAAATTTTTTAAAAAAAGGAAACTCTCATGAGAAAGACAAAGGTGTGAATTCTCCATCCTGGGATAACCGGAGCGCATTTCCAGATCGGATAGATAATCGAAAAATCAGGAATGGTGAGGCTCTGATCCGAGCACAATGCTCCCCCCCCCCCCCCCCCCGCTGTGCAGGACCCAGGTTCACGCCGGCGTGCCAGCGGGAGGATGCACATAAATGGGTGGGAATTACTCATTTGCATCCATTTTGCGGCCGGGCACTTTATTCTCCAGTCGTCTGTGATTCTCCTGACCCCGGGAATCACCTGGGCGGGGATTACTGCAGGTCTCACCAAACATGAGCCTGACGTGGACCTCTCGGTGAGCCAAGAAGCTAATACCTTACTGGAGTTGTGCCCAAAGTCCATCTGAGGGCCATCCTCCGCTCCACAATGCACTGCCTGCCCCCCTCTTCTACCAGACCCCCCACACAGCCCGAGACCCCCAAAAATGGGGGAACCCCCCCCCAAGAGTCCCTCTTAATAGGGAGAATTCCCCCCCCCCCGAACCCCTTGATAGAGAAACCCCCTCAGGGACCCATGAATAGGGAATCATCCCCAGAACTCCCTATCTGAGGGGTCCTCCCCAGCTAACTAGAGGGACCCCGCATAGAGACCCTCTAACTAAAGGATCCCGCTATAGGTACCTCCTAACAAAAGGGATCCCCTATAGAGACCCCCTACTGAAAGGGGCCCCCTGACTGAAGGGACCCCCTCCCGGATAGATCCCCTCCCTTCAGAAAAGAGACCAATGTCTGGAAACTAAAGAGCACCCAGACAGGGGCAGTCTCAAAATTGCAACTGTAACACTCACCTGGCAGCTCCATGTGTCCATTCCTCCAAGGAGAACAGCTGTGACGTACCAATCCCTCAGGTCCATTAGCTGCAAGCCCTTCATGGTTGAGTGACCCGAGGTGCTGAAACTCCAATGTTTACAAAGATCAACCTCATTAAAGAGTGGTACTTTCCAATCACTAAGTGATTTCCAATCACTAAAGTGTGTGATTGCAATGCACTTACCACTCTTTGATGTGGCTGATGTTTGTAAACACTCGGGTTTCAGCTCTTATAGTCACTCATCCATGAAGGGAGATGAATGAATCAAGGCTGCAGATGATTTGTGGAAGTTGTCAATCATATGCCACTGTTGGAAAGGAATGAATGGCTTGCAGCAGGTCACAGCTGTTCTTCTCCCAGGAATGGTCACATGGAGCTGCCAGATGAATGTTACAACTGTAATGCTTTCCTCTGCCTCTATCTGAACTGCTCTCTACATCCACACACGGGCCTCTTTTCTGGCATGGGTTGTCTATGGGAGGGTGCATTTAGTCAGGGAGTCTCTGTGGGGTGTCCCTCTAGGTAGGGAGCCTTGGGGGGGGGGCGTCTCCCTGTTTGATGGGGATCTTGGGCGGGGGTATCCTGATGAATGGGGTCCTTGGGGGCCTTCCTGTTAAGCGGATCCCTGGTGTGGTCTCTCTGTAAAGGGGGTCCCTGGGAGGGTCTCTCTACTGAAGAGGTCCATGTTCGGGAGTCCATGGGAGGAGGTGGTTTGGGTCACCCCATAGTTGGGGGTGGGGGGCTGCTTTGTGGTGTGAGGGGTGTGTCCGGCCACTGGACTTCGCAATCAGGCCAGCCGCTCAGAATGGCAGCTTGAGAGAGGGATTCCCTCGTATTCCTCACCGTGCATAAATTTGGATGGCAAGAGGTCCGCATTGCTTTCCAATTTGGGCTCCCAGGGGGATTGTAGATCGTTAGCAATTCTCCTCCAGCGGGAGAACATGGGGTGAATTCTCCGCGGGCGGGATTCTCTGATTCTTCATTCCACCGGCAGCACACCCCCGCCCAGGGAGTTCCCGACGGAGTTCCCGATGGGAAACCCCATTGACCGGGTGTGGGAACAGAGAAGCTGGCAACAATGCATCACCGAGGAACATGGTGGGATTCTCCATCCCACCGCACCTGTTTGCTGGTGCAGCGCACCCCTGCCGGCACTGGGATTCTCCGTCCCGGCCAATGGAGTTTCCCATTGTGGCCACCCCACACCATCGGGAACTCCCTGGTCGGGGGTGGGCTGCTGGTGGAACGGAGAATCCCGCTCGCGGAGAATTCACCCCATGTTCTCCCACTGGAGGAGAATTGCTCATGATTTACAATCCCCCTGGGAGCTCAAATCAGGAGTGACGGCAGAACAGAGGATCCTGCCGATGGAGAATCCACCTACACGTGTCTGAGGATTGGAGAATCCAGCCCATAGACTCCCAAACGGCGAATCTCACCCAAAGTTTGCTCATAATATGAGAAATGTCTGGGTGTGTTACAGAGAAATTGATAGAATCTGTAAATTATTGTACAATGTGCTCTTGTCAATTCAGATGAATGTTCGCATATAAAATATAGACTGTGAATTTTATATTTCTGAACATGTATTTTTTAATATAAATTTAGAGTGCTCAATTCATTTTTTCCAATTCAGGGGCAATTTAGTGTGTCCAACCCACCTCGCCTGCACATCTTTGGTTTGCAGAGACATGGGGAGAGGACTGGAAAGTAACACCAGAACGGAGGGAGGCAGAAGACGGGAAATTATTGGCCGGTTAGCCTGACTTCAGTCATTGGTAAGATTTTAGAGTCTGTTATTAAAGATGAGATCGCGGAGTACTTGGAAATGCATGATAAAATAGGACTGAGTCAGCACGGCTTTGTCAAAGGGAGGTCATGTCTGACAAATCTGTTTGAGTTCTTTGAGGAGGTAACAAGGAAGTTAGACAAAGGAGAACCAGTGGACGTGATTTATTTAGATTTCCAGAAGGCCTTTGACAAGGAGCCGCATAGGAGATTGTTAAATAAGTTAAGAGCCCATGGTGCTAAGGGTAAGATCCTGGCATGGATAGAGGACTGGCTGACTGGCAGAAGGCAGAGAGTGGGGATAAAGGGGTCTTTTTCAGAATGGCAGCTGGTGGCTAGTGGTGTGCCTCCGGGGTCGGTGCTGGGACCACAACTTTTCACAATTTATATTCATGATCTGGAAGAAGGAACTGAAGGCACTGTTGCTAAGTTTGCAGATGATACAAAGATCTGTAGAGGGACAGGTGGTATTGAGGAAGTAGGGGGGCTGCAGAAGGATTTGGACAGGCTAGGAGAGTGGGCAAAGAAGTGGCAGGTGGAATACAATGTGGAAAAGTGTGAGGTTATGCAGTTTGGAAGGAGGAATCTAGGCATAGACTATTTTCTAAATGGGGAAATGCTGAGGAAATCAGAAGTATAAAGGACTTGGGAGTCCTTTGTCATAATTCTCTTAAGGTTAACGTGCAGGTTCAGTTGGCAGTTAGGAAGGCAAATGCAATTTAAGCATTCATATCGAGAGGGCGAGAATGCAAGACCGGGGATGTACTTCTGAGGCTGGATAAGGCTCTAGTCAGATCCCATTTGGAGTATTGTGAGCAGTTTTGGGCCCTGTACCAAAGGAAGGATGAGCTGACCTTGGAAAGGGTCCAGAGGAGGTTCACAAGAATGATCCCTGGAATGAACAGCTTGTCGTATGAGGAACGATTGAGGACTCTGGGTCTGTACTCAGAGTTTAGAAGGATGAGGGGGATTCTTATTGAAACTTACAGGATACTGCATGGCCTGGATAGAGTGGACGTCGATAGGATGTTTCCACTTGTAGGAAAAACTAGAAGCAGAGGACACCATCTCAGACTAAAGAGACGATCCTTTAAAACAGAGATGAGGAGGAATTTCTTCAGCCAGAGGGTGGGGAATCTGTGGAACTCTTTGCTGCAGAAGGCTGTGGAGGCCAAATCACTGAGTGTCTTTAAGACAGAGATAGACAGGTTCTTGATTAATAAGGGGATCAGAGGTTATGGGGAGAAGGCAGGAAAATGGGATGAGAAAAATATCAGCCATGATTGAATGGCGGAGCAGACTCGATGGGTCGAGTGGCCTAATTCTGTTCCTTTGTCTTATGGTCTTATGTCCATCGATCACTGAAAGTGGCAACGCATGTGGATAAGGTGGTCAAGAAGGCATACGGCATGCTGGCCTTCATCGGTCGGGGCATTGAATATAAATATTGGCAAGTCATGATGCAGCTGTACAGGACCTTAGTTGGGACTCTTTTGGAATACTGCGTACAATTCTGGTCGCCACACTACCAGAAGGATGTGGATGCTTTGGAGAAGGTACATGTTATAACCTGCCTGCTTACCATTGGCTCGGGGACTAATGGCAATCCCATAATCCTTTGGGAGTATGAGCTTCTCCAATGAGGGGGGCAGAGAAACCATTAGAAGATTCCCTGCATAAATAGAGCTGGCCAGTTTGGAACCTGTTGCCTGATCAATTACACAATGGGCAGCATGGTAGCATAGTGGTTAGCACAATTGCTTCACGGCTCCAGGGTCCCAGGTTCGATTCCGGCTTGGGTCACTGTCTGTGCGGAGTCTGCACGTTCTCCCCGTGTGTGTGTGTGTTTCCTCCGGGTGCTCCGGTTTCCTCCCACAGTCTAAAGATGTGCAGGTTAGGTGGATTGGCCATGATAAATTGCCCTTAGTGTCCAAAATTGCCCTTAGTGTTGGGTGGGGTTACTGGGTTATGGGGATAGGGTGGAGGTGTGGGCTTGGGTAGGGTGCTCTTTCCAAGAGCCGGTGCAGACTCGATGGGCCGAATGGCCTCCTTCTACACTGTACATTCTATGATACAAAGACGAGAGTTGAATGCAATCGAGGCTTTAATGCACTAAGATGTGTGGCCTCCTACAGCATCTGGCTAAATGGCTGCTGTACGGGGAGCACACATATTTATACTCTGCCTACTAGGCGGAGCCAGCAGGCAGGGATCTACCCCCGTACCTGTAGTACAGGGTCTTACCACAAATCACCCAATATATATCAGTGGTGACTACCACATTCACCCCCTGTTAAGATTGGTGGTGGAGTGGCGGGGGTGGTGGAGACTATATACAAGTACATGTTTTAAAATACAGAGAGAAAAAAAATTGAGTCCAGCGGGGTGGAAGAGAATTATACAGAAGGATGATGCTTCAAGAGTCCCGATCAAGTTACAGGTTCAGTCGGTCCGGAGCCTTGATGTGCCGCTGGGAGCGCCGCAGCGGCGGCACCGATTCCGGTGTCGGTCTGGTCCTCGGTGACTCTGGGAGCGTGCCGAAATTCTCGTCATCCTCGGGCATGGGCAGGGGGAGGACGGATTGTCCCGGGGCGGGAGTTGCGGCTGGGTGCGCCGGGGAAGGGGAGGGTGGCGTCAGGCCAGAGGGGTGTGTATGTGGGGAACCTGCTGGTGCCAGGTCCCTGAGGGAGACAGTATCCTGGCTGCTGCCGGGGTACATGGCATTCTGTAGGCATACTGGGGGTTGGCATGGAGTAGCTGTACACTTTCAACCAACGGGTCCGCCTTGTAGAGTCATACGTGGTTACGAAGGAATACGGTTCCTGGAGCTGCAAGCCAACTTGGGAGCGACACCCCAGAGGTGGACATCCTGGGGAAGGCAAAGAGACGTTCATGGGGTGTGTCATTAGTCGCAGTGCATAGGGGCGACCAAATGGAGTGCAATGCGTCGGGGAGGACTTCTAGCCAGCGGGAGGCCGAGAGATTTCTGGACCGTAGGGCCAGCTGGACGGCCCTCCTTACCGTCCCACTCTCCCTCTCCACCTGCCCGTTTCCCCGGGGGTTATAGCTGGTCGTCCTGCTCGAGGCGATACCCTTGTTGAGCAGGAACTTACGCAGCTCATCGCTCATGAATGAGGATCCCCTGTCACTGTGGATGTAGGTGGGGAAGCCGAACAGAGCGAAGATGGTGTTGAGGGCTTTGATGACGGTGGCAGACGTCATATCAGGGCATGGGATGGCGAAGGGGAATCTGGAGTACTCATCGACCACACTGAGGAAGTACGTGTTGCAGTCGGTGGAGGGGAGGGGCCCTTTGAAGTCCACGCTGAGGCGTTCAAAGGGGCGGGAGGCCTTCACCAGGCGCACGCGGTCCGGCCGGTAGAAGTGCGGCTTGCCCTCCGCACAGACCTGGCAGTCTCTGGTGATCGCCCTGACTTCCTCGACAGAGTAGGGCAGATTGCGGGCCTTGATGAAGTGGTACAAACGTGTGACTCCCGGGTGACAGCGATTGTCGTGCAGGGTCCGGAGCCGGTCCACTTGTGCGCTGGCACATGTACCTCGGGATAGGGCACCTGGGGGCTCGTTGAGCTTACCGGGGCGATACAAAATCCCGTAGTTGTAGGTGGAGAGCTCGATCCTCCACCTCAAGATTTTATCATTTTTGATCTTGCCCCGCTGTGTGTTGTTAAACATGAAGGCAACTGACCGTTGGTCAGTGAGGAGAGTGAATCTCCTGCCGGCCAGGTAATACCTCCAATGCCGCACAGCTTCAACGATGGCCTGGGCCTCTTTTCCGACGGAGGAGTGTCGAATTTCGGAGGCATGAAGGGTGCGGGAAAAGAATGCCACGGGTCTGCCTGCTTGGTTTAGGGTGGCGGCTAGAGCGACTTCTGATACATTGCTCTCGACTTGAAATGGTAACATCTCGTCGACTGCGTGCATCGCGGCCTTGGCGATGTCGGCCTTAATACGGTTGAAGGCCTGATGAGCCTCGGCCGTCAGGGGAAAAAGAGTGGATTGGATGAATGGGTGGGCCTTGTCCGCATAGTTTGGGACACACTAGGCGTAGTAAGAAAAGAACCCCAGGCAATGTTTGAGGGCCTTGTGGTGATGTGCATCACTGTAAATACACAAGGGGTTAATGTAAATACATGTAGACTAGCTAGAGACTAGAGGGAGCACCAGAGACATGACACACAGACATTCAACCAATAGGCCATCAAGATAGGACACGACCAATGGGCATTCACGACACACAGAGGTGACACGACCACAGGGGGGCATTACACCAACCCATATAAAAGGACACAGCACACATGGGGCGAAATTCTCCGATCCCCAGCAGGGTCGGAGAATTGCCTGGGGCCGCCGAAAATCCCGCCCCCGCCGTGGCAGAAATTCTCCGCCACATGGGAATTGGCGGGGGGGAATTGCGCCACGTCGAGCGGCGAGCCCCCTGCGGCGATTCTCCGGCCCGCGATGGGCCGAAGTCCCGCCGCTGGGAGGCCTCTCCCGCCGCCGAGGTTTGAACCACCTCTGGATCGGCGGCGCGAGCAGGCCCCGGGGGTCCTGGGGGGGGCGCGGGGCGATCGGACCCCAGGGGGTGCCCCCACGATCGGGGCCCACCGATCCCTGGGCGGGCCAGTGCCGTGGGGGCACTCTTTCTCTTCCGCCGCCGCCACGGCCTCCGCCATAGCGGAGGCAGAAGAGAATCCCCCAGCGCGCAAGCGCCGACACAACCGGCGCAGCGCGATTCCCGCCCCTGCCGAAAAACCGGCGCCAGAGAATCCGGCAACCGGCGTCGGGGCGGGATTCACGCCGCCCCCTGGCGATTCTCCGGCTCGGCGGGGGGTCGGAGAATCCCGCCCCAGGCCTCTCTGCTACTTACTAATGACTGTTTTATGGGTTCTCTTTTCTCTGGATGAACCTTCTGTTGTGTCGCATAAATACAGTTAATTGACCTCTTATTATCTCCGAGAACAGTAATCGGTGTTTCACTCCCTCATTTTGTAAATTGAATTAATTTTTAAAAAAAATTTGGAGTGCCCAATTCATTTTTTCCAATTAAGGGGCAATTTAGTGTGGCCAATCCCCTACCCTGCACATCTTTGGGTTGTGGGGGTGATTGTGTTGTGCTGTTAATGGTGTTTTTCAGCTTTTCCCCCAGTCCATGTCAGGCAGCTACACACCTTGTCTGAGTCAAGATGCATCATTTAATGCAGAAGGCAGTGTAATTGGGGTGAAAGCAAATTACTGCGAATGCTGGAACCTGAAACAAAAGAGAAAATGCTGGAAAATCTCAGCAGGTCTGGCAGTATCTGTAGGGAGAGACAAGAGCCAACGCTTAGAGTCCGAAGACTGTCAAAGCTCAAACTGGGGTGATGTTGATCTTCAGTCCACTGAAAATAATAACTTGGGGCCTTTATGATTGATCGTTGGATCACAAGGAGCCTGAACTTTCAGTTTCTGGCATCAATCTTATTAATTCTGCAAAACGAACACTAACTAATGTTTGCATTTATTATATAAAAATTGTTTGAAAGAACTTCATCAAGAAAAAAATTGTGCCAGCCAAGAGGTGGATTTTAAAGAGCATCTTAAGGAAGGGATGACAGAGTGAACGGGTTAGGAAGCCAATAACAAAAAGTAGCAGATGCTAGTTTGCTAGAAATATAAATGTCAACAGTTTTACTCAACTTGTAAAATCTGTCCTAAAGTAATGAAACTTCATTAATTTCTTTTAACTTTGAACATACATCTGTGAGGAAAAAGTTATCATACAATTATAGAGTGATTCAAACAAAGAGGATATTAGGCCCACATCCTGGTCATTGTATGTGATTTGGGGCTCTCAAGATCTGAACTGAAATGACTAGAAATGGGGATTTAAGCCACACTCTGCTTAATCCATTTTTTCCTTTTGGGCAATTCTCAGCACGCAGTCCTGTAAGGAGATACAAAGTGATTAATGTTATTGTGTTACAAACCAGACAAAGGTACCAGTGACCAGTTTGGTAGCTTTCATATATAATTAAAACAGAAAATCCCGGAAGAACTCAGTCGATCTGGCACCGTCTGTGGAGAGAGAAGCAGTGTTAACGTTTCGAGTCGAATCGAGTCGAAGCTAATGCAGCTTTTAGTTCTGAAGAGCTATATGGACACAAAACCTTCATTCTGTTTCTCTCCGAGGATGCTGCCAGACCAGATGAATATTTCCAGCACTGCTTTAATTTTAGATTTCCAGCAACTGCAGTATTTCGCTTTAATTATAGAATCTTTATAAATGGAAATCTTTACAAATAGACAACATGTGGTATTGTGGGGAGAGGTCAGCTTTATAGTTACTTTGCTATAAGTAATTGACAAATTAAGAGCATTGATTCATTACCAGTGGCACAGTGGTTAGCACTGCTGCCTCACAATGCCAGAGACCCGGGTTCGATTCCGACTTTGGAAGACTGTGTGGAGCTTGCACGCTCTCCCATGTCTGTGAGGATTACTTCTGGGTGCTCCTGTTTCCTCCCACAGACAGGTTAGATGGATTGGCCATGCTAAAATTGTTCCTTAGTGTCATGGGGCTAGGGGGATAAGGCGGATGGGGTGCTCCTTCGGAGGATCGATGCAGATTTGATGGGCCAAATGGCCTCCTTCTGCATTATCGGGATTCTATGATTACAGGGGTCTGCAGTTAGTCACCACCAGATCAAACTACACCACATAATGCACCATCATTCCTGCTGGATTATCTTTAAATGCAAAGATAAACTCTACCTCCACTCTGAAGCGGGTTCCCCAGGTACTGACTATCCCTTTCCCTAGCAACAGGCTGAAATTAAGGCTATGTATCACATTTGATTCTGAGATGAATTTACAACTTCAGTTTAAAATAAATAATTTTACGGGGTGTGGGTGTCGCTGGTCAGGTCAGCATTAATTGCCCAGTCCTAGTTGCCCTCGAGACGGTGATGCTGATCTGCCTTCTTGAACCACTGCAGTCCTTAGGTAAGTACACCCACTGTGCTGTTAGGAAGGGAGTTCCGGTCTGTTACCCTGGCAACAGTGAGGGAGCGGCGATATATTTCCAAGTCAGGATGGTGAGTGACTTGGAGGGGAACCTCCAGGTGGTGGGGTTCCCAGGTATCTGCTGCCCTTGTCCTTCTAGGTGGTAGTGGCTGTGGGTGTTGTATATTCACAGCAGAACTAAGATCACCTGTTTGCAGCTGTCCCAGCTCACCTGCTGCTGAAACCCTCAGTCAAGCTTTTGGGCGGAATTCTCCTGCCGCGATCACTCGCCAACCGGAGAATTCCGCCCAAAGTGAATGGAATTCTCCATTGTCCGCGACTGACCCGTGGAGTTCTTGCGGTGGTTGGGGCGGGAGAATCCAGCCCTTTTTTACCTCTGGACTTGAGCATTCCAGAACACCCTTGGTTGATCTTCCATATTCTGCCCTCTATAAACTTGGGATCACCCAAAAACCTGATGCCTATTCCCTAACTCTCACCCCAAGTACTGTTCACCCATCAACCCCTGTTCTCGCTGACATACGTTGTCTGTTGGTTAAGCAATGCCTCGATTTTAAAACCCATATCCTTATTTTCAAATCCTGTATTGGCCATGCCCTTCTCAGTGGTTTCTGCCAGTCATACTGCACACATCGATTGTTCCTTCAGTCCAAACCAGAAATTGAGCATTTCTGATTTCTAGCCCTCTAACAGTGGCTTTGTGCTCTCAGCTGCCAAGGCCCAAACTCTGGGATTCCCTCCCTAAACCTTGAGTCTCTCTCCTCCTTTAAGTTTCTCCCTAAAAGTAACACCTTTGACCAAACCTTTAGTAACCCAGCGTAAAATCCCCATCAGAGACTTCAGTGCCAAATTGTGACTAATAAACATAAGAACATAAGAACTAGGAGCAGGAGTCGGCCATCTGGCCCCTCGAGCCTGCTCCGCCATTCAATTAGATCATGGCTGATCTTTTGTGGACTCAGCTCCACTTTCCGGCCCGAACACCATAACCCTTAATCCCTTTATTCTTCAAAAAACTATCTATCTTTACCTTAAAAACATGTAATGAAGGAGCCTCAACTGCTTCACTGGGCAAGGAATTCCATAGATTCACAACCCTTTGGGTGAAGAAGTTCCTCCTAAACTCAGTCTTAAATCTACTTCCCCTTATTTTGAGGCTATGCCCCCTAGTTCTGCTGTCACCCGCCAGTGGAAACAACCTGCCCGCATCTATCCTATCTATTCCCTTCATCATTTTAAATGTTTCTATAAGATCCCCCCTCATCCTTCTAAATTCCAACGAGTACAGTCCCAGTCTACTCAACCTCTCCTCATAATCCAACCCCTTCAGCTCTGGGATTAACCTAGTGAATCTCCTCTGCACACCCTCCAGCGCCAGTACGTCCTTTCTCAAGTAAGGAGACCAAAACTGAACACAATACTCCAGGTGTGGCCGCACTAACACCTTATACAATTGCAACATAACCTCCCTAGTCTTAAACTCCATCCCTCTAGCAATGAAGGACAAAATTCCATTTGCCTTCTTAATCACCTGTTGCACTTGTAAACCAACCTTCTGTGACTCATGCACTAGCACACCCAAGTCTCTCTGAACAGCGGCATGCTTTAATATTTTATCATTTAAATAATAGTCCCGTTTGCTGTTATTCCTACCAAAATGGATAACCTCACATTTGTCAACATTGTATTCCATCTGCCAGATCCTAGCCCATTCGCTTAACCTATCCAAATCCCTCTGCAGACTTCCAGTATCCGCTGCACTTTTTGCTTTACCACTCATCTTAGTGTCATCTGCAAACTTGGACACATTGCCCTTGGTCCCCAACTCCAAATCATCTATGTAAATTGTGAACAATTGTGGGCCCAACACGGATCCCTGAGGGACACCACTAGCTACTGATTGCCAACCAGAGAAACACCCATTTATCCCAACTCTTTGCTTTCTATTACTTAACCAATCCTCTATCCATGCTACTACTTTACCCTTAATGCCATGCATCTTTATCTTATGCAGCAACCTTTTGTGTGGCACCTTGTCAAAGGCTTTCTGGAAATCCAGATATACCACATCCATCGGCTCCCCGTTATCTACTGCACTGGTAATGTCCTCAAAAAATTCCACTAAATTAGTTAGGCATGACCTGCCTTTAACGAACCCATGCTGCGTCTGCCCAATGGGACAATTTCTATCCAGATGCCTCGCAATTTCTTCCTTGATGATAGATTCCAGCATCTTCCCTATTACCGAAGTTAAACTCACTGGCCTATAATTTCCTGCTTTCTGCCTACCTCCTTTTTTAAACAGTGGCGTCACGTTTGCTAATTTCCAATCCACCGGGACCACCCCAGAGTCTAGTGAATTTTGGTAAATTATCACTAGTGCATCTGCAATTTCCCTAGCCATCTCTTTTAGCACTCTGGGATGCATTCCATCAGGGCCAGGAGACTTGTCTACCTTTAGCCCCATTAGCTTGCCCATCACTCCCTCCTTAGTGATAACAATCCTCTCAAGGTCCTCACCTGTCATAGCCTCATTTCTATCAGTCGCTGGCATGTTATTTGTGTCTTCCACTGTGAAGACCGACCCAAAAAACCTGTTCAGTTCCTCAGCCATTTCCTCATTTCCCATTATTAAAACTCCCTTCTCATCCTCTAAAGGACCAATATTTACCTTAGCCACTCTTTTTTGTCTTATATATTTGTAAAAATTTTTACTGTCTGTTTTTATATTCTGAGCAAGTTTACTCTCATACTCTATCTTACTCTTCTTTATAGCTTTTTTAGTAGCTTTCTGTTGCCCCCTAAAGATTTCCCAGTCCTCTAATCTCCCAGCAATCTTTGCCACTTTATATGCTTTTTCCTTCAATTTGATACTCTCCCTTATTTCCTTAGATATCCACGGTCGATTTTCCCTCTTTCTTCCGTCCTTCCTTTTTGTTGGTATAAACCTTTGCTGAGCACAAGTTGTAGTGAAATGCCTGGGAATGTTTTATTATGTGAACGGTACTTTATGAACTCAGATTTTTGTTATATCTTTACTGAAGACATAACTTGATTCTTGTACAATAAATGTGCATATTCTGTTTTGCAAATAAAACAATTACAAACTCAGAATCATCGTGAGGAACAATAAACTGTGTGATAGCCGAAGGTAAGGACCTCACACGACACCAGCTAGACAGGATAACAATTTGGTTTATTTACTTTACTCACATTACTACAATAACACCACTCCTCACCCCGCAGGGTCGCCTCCTTGGCCTGTCCCAGGTCAGGGTTGATATCCTGTGAATGTTCCTCCCAATTTGGGGGGGGGGATGGGGGAGGCTCTGGGCAGTTCGTACTCCAAGGTGTAGGAGGTGAACCGTATACAATCTAGGGTTTGGCCCCTGAGGGGGTCGTAACAAACTGATAAGATTATTTTTTGATGTGATTTGATTTGATTTATTATTACACTCGTGTGTCATTTATTTAATGAAGAATCTTGCTCTAATAAGAAAGTGACATCATGGAAGAATCATAAAGAAATCTGTCTCATTCTTCATGTAAATCGGTAAAATCTACAACATGACTCCTATTCAGGTACTGCCACATTCCTCTGTTTAATTTTGCACAGAGATGATGAATCTGCGGCGAAAGTATCAGTCACTGTGCATTATTACTCACGGTACGAGTTTGAAGTGTCACAGCGCGTACCAAAAGTAATAATGGACTGTCACCAACATCCATTTCTTTATCCTTTCTCAGGTGTGACAGTTTTGACCTGAAATAGTGAAATGGACAAACATTTTCAAACACATGCAGGAGAACAATTGTTTTGGTCAGTTCAAGCACTGCTCCTGTATTCTGGACTGCCGACTTTATCAGAAATACAAACCACGTCATGATCATAATCCACTGAAAGAAGGTCTTGTGAACAGATGCTGCACATTTGTCATGAGAAAGATCATTAACTTTTCATTTGTCTCCTATTCCACATTATTACCATTTAATTGTAACTGTGCAATCCAGGGTAATACTTGGTCATTTTCAGACTTTTGTGAACATTTCTGGACTTGGCAAAGACCAGCCCCCAAGACCATCATTGACTAAGCCCACCTATCCAGATCAGAACAAAAGGCTGGGATTCTAAATCCAGTAACCAAGGGGGTCTGCTTTTGTAGGCACCTGGAGGAAACCCACACAGACACAGGGAGAAGGTGCAAACTCCACACAGACAGTCACCCGAGGCTGGAATTGATCCCGGGTCCCTAGTGCTATGAGGCAGCAGTGTTAACCACCGTGCCACCCCTTCATATTCTTCATGGGAAGAAATCCTACATCCTTATCTGTTCTGGCTGCGTGTAACTCCAGACCGACATCAGTGTGGCTGACTCTTTAACTACCCTTAGAAATGATGTGGAGTTGCCAGCGTTGGACTGGGGTGGGCACAGTAAGAAGTCTTACAATGCCAGGTTAAAGTCCAACAGGTTTGTTTCAAATCGCTAGTGATTTGAAACAATATCTTTCTGAGAAAAGAGACATGTTGCTGAAACTTTTTGTCTTCCACTCATCAGAAAAAGTGCAAGAATGCCAATCACAACAATTTTCTCCAGGAGAAAAGGGTGCTGATTGGGTGGCAACCCAGCTCTGATTGGACAAAGCATTGCCATGGAGAAAGAAATGGAAAACTAATGCAATTAACTTAATAGAGAGGAAAGATAGTAATCAACACAATAGTGAGGAAGGGTATTCGCTCTGACGATGTAGAATCTGTATGGGTAGAGCTGAGAAATACCAAGGGCAAAAAACATTAGTGGGTCCATATATACACCCTCAAACTGTCGAAGCGATGTTGGGAATGGCATTAAACAGGAAATTAGAGACACGTGATAAAGGAAATCTGTAATTATGGGTGACTTTAATCTGCACATAGATTGGGCAAATAAAATTACAATAATACCATAGAGGAGGAATTCCTGGAGTGTGCACAGGATGGGTTTCTGGAAACAAGTATAGAATAGGCCATCCTAGACTGGGTACTGTGTAATGAGAATGGAATTATTGGCAATCTAGTTGTGCGAGACCCCTTAAGCGACCACAACATGATAGAATTTTTCATCAAGATGGACAGTGATGGAGTTCATTCTGAGATTAAGGAAATTATGATGGTTTGAGGTTTGAATTGGATATCATGGATTGAGAAAGTTTACTTAAAGGGATGACAGTGGATAGGCAATGACAAACATTCAAGGAGCGCATGGGGAAACTACAACACTTGTTTATTCCTGTCTGACAAAACCATGGCTTACAAGGGAAAGTAGAGATAGCATTTGATCCAAGGAAGAAGCATACAGATTGGCCAGAAAAAATAGCAGATCTGAGGACTGGGAGCAGTTTAGATTTCAGCAAAGGGAGACCAATGGGAGATAGACAATTAAGCTTCTGGAAAACATAAAAACTGACTGTAGAAGTTTCTACAGGTAAGTGAAGACAAAAACATTGGTGAAGACAAATGTAGGTCCCTTAAAGTCAGAAACGGGAATTTATAATGGGGAACCAACTAAATACATAATTGAGTTTTATTCTTCACAAATGAGGACACAAAAATCAGATACCAGGGGCGGGATTCTCCGACCCCCCACCCCCCCGGGTTGGAGAATCGCCCGGGGCCAGCGTCAATCCTGCCCCCGTCGTGTCCCGAGTTCTCTGCCCCCCGAGATTCGGCGGGGGCGGGAATTGCGCCGTGCCGGTCGGCAGGCCCCCCGTGGCGATTCTCCGGCCCGCGATGGGCCGAAGTCCCGCAGCTGACTAGCCTCTCCCGCCGGCGTGGATTAAACCACCTCTCTTACCGGCAGGATTGGCGGCGCGGGCGGGCGCCGGGGTCCTGGTGGGGGGCACGGGGCGATCTGAACCCCTCCCCTGCGCATGCGCCGGTATGATGTCAGCAGCCGCTGACTCCCCGGCGCATGCGTGGACTTACGCCGGCCGGCGAAGTCCTTTCGGCCCCGGCTGGCGTGGCGCCAAAGGACGTTCACGGGAACCACTCCGGCCGGGCCTAGCCCCTCAATGTGAGGGCTTGGCCCCTAAAGGTGCCGGGTCGGGGAGAATCCCGGCCCAGAAATGTTGGGGGTTACAGGATTTAGTGAGAGGGTGGAACTGAAGGAAATCAGTATTACTGGGGAAATGGTGTTGGGGAAATTGATGGGATTGAAGATGGGATGATAAATCCCGAGGGCCTGATAATCTACATCTATAATACTTAAGGAAGTGGCCCTAGAAATAGTGGATGTATTGGTGGTTACCTTTGAAGAGTCAAAAGACTCTGGAACAGTTTCTGCAGATTGGAGGGTGGCTAATGCAACTCCACTATTTAAAAAGGGAGGTCAAGAGAAACAGTGAGTTATAGACCAGTCAGCCTGATGTCGGTAGTGGGGAAAATTCTAGAATACATTATCAAAGATTTTACAGCAGATCACTTGGAAAACAGTGGCAGGATCGTAGTCAGCATGGATTTACGAAGGGGAAATCATGGTTGACAAATCTACTGGAATTCTTTGAGGATGTAACTAGTAGAATTGATGAAGGGGAGCCAGTAGATGTGATATATTTGGACTTTCATAAGGCTTTTGACAAAGTCCCATATAAGAGATTAGTGTGTAAAATTAAAGAGCATGGGATTAGGGGTAATGAAATGAAAATGAATGAAACAAAATCGCTTATTGTCACGAGTAGGCTTCAAATGAAGCTACTGTGAAAAGCCCCTAGTCGCCACATTCCGGCTCCTGTTCGGGGAGGCTGGTACGGGAAGTGTGTTGAGATGGATAGAAAACTGGTTAGCAGACAGAAAACAAAGAGTAAGAATTAACAGGTTTTTTCTAAACGGCAGGCAGTGACAAACGGGATATATGGTGCTGGGACCCCAGCTATTCACAATATATATTAATTATTTCGATTTGGCAACTAGATTTATAGATTTATATAGAGAAATACAGCACAGAACAGGCCCTTCGGCCCACGATGTTGCGCCGAACTTTTGTCCTAGGTTAATCATAGAATTTTGGACAATTTTTCATGGCCATTCCACCTAACCTGCACATCCCCGGACCGTGGGAGGAAACCGGAGCACCCGGAGGAAACCCACGCAGCCACGTAATAGATGTAATATTGCCAAATTTGCAGATGACACAAAGCTGGGTGGGAGGGTGAGCTGTGAGGAGGATGCAGAGATGCTTCAGTGTGATTTGGACAAGTTGAGTGAGTGGGCAAATGAATGACAGATGCAGCAATAATTTGGATAAATATGAGGTTACCCACTTTGGTAGCCAAAACGAGAAGGCAGATTATTATCTGAATAGCCATAAATTAGGAGAGGGGAACGTGCAATGAGACCGGAGTGTCCTCGTACACCAGTTACTGAAGGTAAGCATGCAGGTGCAGCAGGCGGTAAAGAAGGCAAATGGTATGATGGCCTTCATAGCGAGAGGATTTGAGTTCAGGGATGTCTTGCTGCAATTATACAGGACTGATATATGATGAGAGACTGAGCTGACTAGGATTACATTCGCTGGAGTTTAGAAGAATTAGGGGGGATCTCAGAGAAACCTATAAAATTCTAACAGGGCTGGACAGGGTAGATGCAGGAAGGATATTCCCGATGGTGGGTGTGTCCAGAACCAGGGGGCACAGTCTGAGGATTCGGGGTAGCCATTTAGGACAGAGATGAGACATTTCTTCACCCAGAGAATGATGAGCCTGTGGAATTCATTACCACAGGAAGTAGTTGAGGCCAAAACATTGTATATTTCAGGGAGTTAGATATAGCACTTGAGGCTAAATGGATCAAAAGATATGGGAGTCAAGTGGGATTAGGCTATTGAGTTGAATGATCAGCCATGATCATAATGAATGGTGGAGTGGGATTGAAGGGCCGAATGGCCTACTGCTCCTATTTTCTAAATATTCTCTGGAAATTCAAAAAGGTTGCAAGGCTTATACACATCCATTTTGTTCACAGAGAATGGGTCTCTGTATGTCTATCACTTCGAGCAAGTGTAAATGAGACATGTTACAAGATTATCTTAAATTGGTTGTTAGTATAGCTATTGGTACACACAGAATTGTTCAGCAAGTACTGCCAAGTCTCACAATCACAACTAATAGCAGACATTTTGTTTATGGCTTTGCAAGCACGGGCTGGTCAAGTCTGTTCCGTACTCTGTCTATCACAAACAAGTAGAGGAAGATGGGGTGGGATTCTGTTACCGTCCGTGCCGGGGCGAAGGATAACTATTCATGGCGGAAATCCGGCACTTCCGCGATTCTCCGCAGACCCGCCAGTTGCGCGCGCGTTGTCGACACGACAGTGGTCGGGGGCTGTAGAAAGCTGCCCCCCACGGCGATTCTCCACGCTCGATTGGCTGAGTGCCCACCGAGTCCTGCCGGCGTGGTTCACATGTGATCCCACACAGTGGGACCTCGGCGTTCTGGCTACGGGGGCCGTCCAGGTGGGGGGGGGGGGGGGGGGCCCTCCACGGTGGCCGGGCCCGTGATCGGGGGGGGCTACCTATTGGCGGGCGTGCTCATTCCGGGGGGGGGGGGGGGCGCTATGTTCCTCCACACCGGGCCCCTGTAGGGCTCTGCCATGTTATGCGGGGGGCAGTGCGAGACGGCCGTCGTGCGCACGCGCAGACCCACACCGGCCATGCAGGGCCGCCTTTCGGCAGCGGAGCAGCGTGCAGGTCATCCGGCGCCGTGCTAGCTCCCTGAACAGCGGTGAATTGCTGGGCTAGGAGGCCCGTTGATGCTGCCGTACACCACTCCGATGTTTACACCGGCGTCAACACTTGGCCGGGATTTCGGAGAAGATGGATAATGCATCACACCAACACATAACTTCATACACAACGTTGCTCCAATTGTGTGGAGGCAGAACATCTTTTTGGACTGAAGGCAGCTGTCAGTGGAAAATACCAATTGTGGAGTTACTGCAATTGTGTGAAATGGCTGCTTAACCTATTGTTCATATTTTTGAGATACTTTGACTTTCCAGGGTAATTTGAGGAAGAGCAAGTACTTTTCAGGTCTGAAAAAGGCAGCCCTGACCCATGCAAGTTTTCAGGATACTTAGTGCGTAATTATCTGATCAGGACAGCTTTCATTTTTTTTTACTTCAGCATCATGTTTGTGATCAAGTGGCTAAGGGCCCTATTTACAAGATGTCCAATCTTTTAATAGGGAAAAAAACAAAACAAAATGCCAACTGTTGAATGTGATTCTACAATTGCTGAATAATTCTAAATGTACCAATAGCTACACGAACTACCAATTTAAGATGATCAGTCAAGCTCACAGCATTTAGTTTAAGTGAAATGTATTCATACACAGCGACCCATTCAACAATAGTGATAAGTTTCAGCTTCAATCTACTCACCTTAAAATAGTGCCTCACTTTGTCTCCTCTACAAATTTGCATGTGTGGGTCTTTACCTGTCTTCCAACCTGCTAATAAATAAAACTGATGATTGTGCAAAACCGCGGGCACAGAGCCTCAGGAAATATTGGGAGGAGAGCCCAACAGCTTCCTGTTGCTGCGAAATGACCACGAGCGGGAATCTCAGCAATTTGGCTGCCCGCTGACTGGAGGAGGGAAACTAATCAACCGATTTCCAGCCCAACAGCAGTTTACTCCTGTGGTGATCGGGTGGGGGGTAGGGAGTGGGGGGGTAGGGAGTGGGGGGGTGGGGGGTGGGGGGGTGGGGGGGGGGTGGGGGGGGTGGGGGTGGGGGGGTGGGGTGGGGAGGGGGGGTGGTGGGGTGGGAGGGGGTGGGGGGTGGGGGGTGGGGGGTGGGAGGGGTGGGGGGGGGGGGTGGGGGGGGTGGGGTGGGGCGTGGGGCGTGGGGGGGTGGGGGGGGGGGGCGAGGGGTACCTACGCAGTGAGTTCCCGGGTTAGATTCCTTTATGACCCACACAAGTCTCCATCGTGGCAATGCTGTCACCCTGACTTTACGGTGGTGGGTGTGGGAGGTGAGTGTGGGTGTGTGTGTGTGTGTGAGGGGGGGGGGGGGGGGCTGTGTGGGGGGGGTGGTGTGTGGGGGGGAGTGTGGGGATGTGTGTGTGTGTGGGGGGATGCGTCTGGGCGGGGGATGCGTGTGGGCGGGGGTGTGTTTGGGGGTGGATGTGTGTGAGTGTGTGTGTGTGTGGGGGGGTGTCTGAGTGGGGGCGGGAGCGTGAGGGTGTGTGCGTGGGGGGGGTGTGCGTGGGGGGGGTGTGCGTGGGGGGGTGTGCGTGGGGGGGGGTGTGCGTGGGGGGTGTGTGCGTGGGGGGGTGTGCGTGGGGGGGTGTGCGTGGGGGGGTGTGCGTGGGGGTGTGTGCGTGGGGGTGTGTGCATGGGGGTGTGTGCATGTGGGGGTGTGTGTGGGAGGGTGTGTGCGGGGGTTAGGGTGTAGGGGAGGTGGATGGGAGGTGGGGATTAGTGAGGGGGAGTTTGGGAGGGTGAGGATGTGGGGGGATGGTGGGGGGGTGTGAGGGGGGGTGTGAGGGGGGATGTGAGGGGGGATGTGAGGGGGTCGTGAGGGGGTCGTGAGGGGGTGTGTGTGGGGGGTGTGAGGGGGGTGTGAGGGGGGTGTGAGGGGGGTGTGAGGGTGTGTGTGTTGGGGGGTGTGAGGGGGGTGTGTGTGGGTGTGTGTGGGAGGGTGTGTGGGGGGGTTAGGGTGTAGGGGATGTGGAGGGGGAGGTGGATGGGAGGTGGGGATTAGTGAGGGGGAGTTTGGGAGGGTGAGGATGTGGGGTGACGGTGGGGGGGTGTGAGGGGGGGTGTGAGGGGGGGGGTGTGAGGGGGGTCTGAGGGGGGTGTGTGAGGGGGGTGTGTGAGGGGGGTGTGGGGGGCGGGGTGTGAGGGGGTGTGGGGGGGAGTGAGGGGGGAGTGTGAGGGGGGGTGTGGGGGGGTGTGAGGGGGGGTGTGAGGGGGGGTGTGAGGGGGGGGGTGTGAGGGGGGTGTGGGGGGGTGTGAGGGTGGTGTGGGGGGGGTGTGAGGGGGGTGTGAGGGGGGGGGTGTGAGGGGGGTGTGAGGGGGGGTGTGAGGGGGGGTGTGAGGGGGGGGTGTGAGGGGGGGTGTGAGGGGGGGGTGTGAGGGGGGGTGTGAGGGGGGTGTGAGGGGGGTGTGAGGGGGGGGGGGGGTGAGGTTGCACTAACCTCTCTGTCTTCTGCCACTCAGCCAAATTTCCCAATCAGGTGGATAAATTGTTTTGAAGTCCGTAGGCTTTAATGTTTGCTGCAAGTTTCTTAGAAAAATTAAGAAATGCCCCTGGAAATCCATTCATAGACTTTCAAATGTCCATTACTTTCTTCATTTTCTCTCCCGATCAGACTCTCTGTCTCTCCCTGTCTGTCTCTCCCTGTCTGTCTGTCTCTCCCTGTCTGACTCTGTCTCTCCCTCTCTGTCTCTCCCTGTCTGTGTGTCTCTCCCTGTCTGTCTCTCCCTGTCTGACTCTGTCTCTCCCTGTCTGTCTCTCTCTGTCTGTCTCTGTCTCTCCCTGTCTGTCTGTCTCTCCCTGTCTGTCTCTCCCTGTCTGACTCTGTCTCTCCCTGTCTGTCTGTCTCTCCCTGTCTGTCTCTCCCTGTCTGACTCTGTCTCTCCCTGTCTGTCTCTCCCTGTCTGTCTCTCCCTGTCTGTCTCTGTCTCTCCCTGTCTGTCTCTCCCTGTCTGTCTCTGTCTCTCCCTGTCTGTCTCTCCCTCTCCCTGTCTGTCTCTCCCTGTCTGTCTCTCCCTGTCTGTCTGTCTCTCCCTGTCTGTCTCTCCCTGTCTGTCTCTCTCTCCCTCTGTCGCCTGTGTCTCAGTGAAATGCTTATTTGGTTTTAGGTTTTCTAACAAAACCGGGATTTGAAAGGGTTTAAGAAGTTTGAGGGATGTGGTTCTGGCCAATTTTAAATCGATGAGGATCTGGGGAAAGTGGACATGGAGGTTAGTTGGTCCCTGGTGATGTTCCTGCTACTTGTGAATTTGCTGAATTTTAAATGGCTCCGCTTCAACTCAACAAATATCAGACCGTCAACTTTTATTTTTAAAAATGCAGATTTCTCCCCGGAATCGGGAATCTGATCAAATTGTCCTGATTAGAATTGTCCGAATTACCTGCTCCGCTCAATCTCAGCCCCTCAGCTCAGCAACCATCTGCATTTTCTGCTTCCAAAGTTCCTCTGCAAAGGTTGGTGGAGCTGCAGGTCTGTGAGGGACACAGAATTCCACATCAAACAACAGCAAGTACTTTACCCCAGATTTAGACATTCAAATTCTATGATTCCGATTTAAAGAAATTCTTCAAGTTAAAAACTTGGAGTCCTTCAAAATTCTCACAATAAAGTGAGATCTGCCCCAAGTGAATTTTAGAAACGGTGTTTACTTACGGACACGAGTCAGATTCGATCCTCTCCTCCCGCGATTCGCAGCCTTTGGCTTTTATGCTTTCCGCCTGGGGCCAGTTGGTTTATAAATCAGGACTGAGCGACAAACGGAGGCGGAATTCCGCTACCTGTTGGGATTGATAAAGAGTTTCTGTAAGAGTCATTCAGCATCCACATCCAGCAATTTCCGCTCAATAATTCTCTTCTCCCGGCTCCATTTTCATTCTACACCATTTTCTTTAAGAAATTGTCCCAATTTCACTGATGACTTGTTAACCTTTTTAATTCGATTCTGAAAAATGTGCATTCATTCACATTCAGACAAACTCAGGCACTGAGTCAGACACAGAAAACCAGAGAATTTATTCACTCACAAACTCGCATAAACTGACATTAACACACCCAAATGCACCAGAATAAGGAGACCATTCAGCCCGTCGAGCCTGCACCACCATCAGCCAGATCTTCTGGCTGTTCACAGCCCGGCGGGATGGGCGAAGCAATACCACCCCAGGGTTGGTCTGACAGCATAACCCTGATTGCTTTATCAACAAAAATCTGTCGGAAGTATCCATGAATATATTCAATGAGCAACTTCCACTGCTCCCTGGGGGAGAGAATTCTAAATACTAGACCCTCGAAGAAAAGAATGGCCCGATGCACACTGGGCTAAATCGCTGGCTTTGAAAGCAGACCACGCAGGCCAGCAGCACGGTTCAATCCCCGTACCAGCCTCCCCGGACAGGCGCCGGAATGTGGCGACTAGGGGCTTTTCACAGTAACTTCATTGAAGCCTACTTGTGACAATAAGCGATTTTCTTTCATTTCATTCATATCCTAATCAATGATGGGGCAGAGAATCCCTTCCCATGCCCAAATCGAGGGCACTGCCAGTTTGACAACGGTTTTCGAGTCTCCGCCCCTCAGAAATGGCGTCATTGCATCACGCGCCTCACGCATTTGAAATGGCGTTGGCGTGTGATCAGAAGGCACCCCCGATGGGCCACGTTCCCGACCGCGTGGTTGACATGTGGTTTTAGCATGGCGGTTGTGGACTGTGGACATGGGAGTAGAATGAAAACTCCTTACTCCTCGGCCTCCCAAATCTCCATGGATCAACCCTTCCCATGCGTTCAATAAACCCCCAAATCTCCTTTGCCATAGCTGAGTAGGGAGAAGCCGACTTCACTCTCACACTCACCTTTCTGCATATTCTTCACCTCAGTGTCACCTTTCTACATGTTGTGGATGCATCAAGTCACGTCTTCACATTTGAAAATTTATTTCTTCAGTTACGGGATGTGGCAGCCGCTGGTGAGGCTATTATTTATTGCCCAGCGAGGATGCCCTGCATTGTACTGTGGTGATCTAAATAGGATAGACTCAGAACAGATCGAGCAACTGGAAACTGGGCGTCCATGAGGCTCTGGGCATGAACAGCAGAAATGTACACAACCACAATCTGCAACCTCGTGGCCCAGCATATCCCCCACTTTGCCATTACCACCAAGCCAGGGGATCAACCCTGGTTCAATGGAGAGTGCAGGAGGGCTGCACCAGGTATAGCTAAAAATGAGGGGTCTGATTCTGCCAAACAATGGGTGGGATTCTCTGACCCCCCCCCCCCCCCAACGGGGTCGGAGAATCCCTGGGGCTGGATTCTTCTGCTGTATTCTCCGGCGCCGGTTTTCGGACGGAGGCGGGGACCATGCTGCGCCCCCCCACCCCCCCGACAATTCTCCAGGCCCCGATGGGCCGAGCTGCCGTCGGTTTTTGGCCAGTCCTGCTGGCGTGGGTTAGACATGGTCCCACATGGCAGGTAGGCCAGCTGGTGTGGTCCTCGGAGGGGGATCTGGCCCCGGGGGAAGCTCCCAGGGTGGCCTGGTCCGCGATCAGGGCCCACCGATCTGCGGACTGGCCTGTGCTGTGGGGCCACTTCTTACTTCCACGCCAGCCCCTGTAGAGCTCCGCCATGGCCGGCGTGGAGAAGAGACTCACCCTGCACATGCGCCCCAATATGCTGGCCAGTCTGCGCATGCGCAGAACCATGCCAACGGTTCTGCGCATGCGGGAACTCGCGCCGGCCCTTCGCCGCGGGTTGGCGCTGTATCAACCCCTCCGGCGCTGGCCTAGCCCCCGGAAGTGCGGAAGATTCTGAACTTCCGGTCGGCCTGACGCTGGAGTGGTTCGCACCACTTTTTACGCCTGCGTCGGGCCATCGCGGGTATTCGGGAGAAACCCGCTTAATTTCTCAGTTAATGTGTGGCGGGTTTTTCAGGGAGTTTCCCATCGCCTCAGCCGGCGCGTTCCCCACCGCTATTCAATGACATGTAGTCACTTTTTTGGGCCCAGAGGAGTTTCTCACTGGTTTAGCTCACACTTAGGGCTGGATTCTTCTGACCCGGGCGAGATGTGCACAATGGAGAAGTCCATTGACCTCGGGTGGAATTCTCCAGTTGCCGGGCGGACGCAAAAGGAGAATCCCACCTTTAGAGTCCCACCAAGGTGCCAAGGGGGAGGGCCCAGAGGCCATCCTGCACTTACTCTGACCACCCAGGGGTCTCCGATGGCCCAGGAGACCCCCCGGGTGCCATTCTACCTGGTCCACCTTTGTTTGGATCAGCACTGATTGGCTCCCGCCTGCAGCCTTCCTGGTGAGGCCGAGGAATCGAGTGAGGCTGCTGGACCCCGTGCAGGTAGGTCGTAATTAGGTTTACGACCTACATCCGGGAGTGGCATTTGGTCATGCTCATTTGGGGCGGAGTTCCAACTCCAACGTCTGGCAGGATTTTGGTGAATTCCAGGAGGTACGGTGGCTGTCTGGAGGCTCGCTGAAGGGCTCTCCCAGGATTCTCCGGCCGCGTTGTGCTCTCACGTGAGCGCAACGCAGCCTGCGTATAGCCCCCGCGATGTCAACCTGGCAAAGTTACAACGTAGGACTACTTGCATGCCATTCAACAAAAGCTACATGCTGAGCAATTCCACAACCAACGCATCAGACCTAAGCTCTGTAGTCCTGTCACATCCAGCTGTGGTGGACAATTAAACAACTCACCGAGGAGGAGGCTCCACAGATATCCCCATCTTCAATGATGGAGGAGCCCAGCACATCTGTGCAAAAGACAAGACTGACGCATTTCCAAATATCTTCAGCGAGAAATGCCGAGTGGATGATCCATCTCGGTCTCCTCCGGAGGTCCCCAGCATTACAGATGTCCGTCTTCAGCCAATACGATTCACTCCGCGTGATGTCAAGAAACAGCTGAAGGCACTGAATACTGCGAAGGCTTTGGGCCCTGACAATATCCCGGCAATAGTACTGAAGACTTGTGCTCCAGAACTTGCCGCACCCCTAGCCAAGCTGTTCCTGTACAGCTACAACACTGTCATCTACCCCGCAACGTGGAAAATTACCCAGGTGTGTCCTGTACACAAGAAACAAAACCATTCCAACCCGGCCAATTACCGCCCTATCAGTCTACTCTCCATCGTCAGCAAAGTGATGGAAGGAGTCACCAACAGTATTACCAAGCCGCACTTACTGAGCAACAACCTGCTCACAGATGCTCAGTTTGGGTTCCGCCAGGGTCACTCAGCTCCTGACCTCATTACAGCCTTGGTTCAAACATCGACAAAAGAGCTGAATGCCAGAGGTGAGGTGAGAGTGACTGCCCTTGACATCAAGGCAGCATTTGACTGAGTATGGCTTCAAGGAGCCTGAGCAACACTGGAGCCGATGGGAATCAGGGGGAAACTCTCCGCTGGTTGAAGTCATTCCCGGCACAAAGGAAGATGGTTGAGGTGGTTGGTGGTCAATCACCTCAGCTCCAGGACATCACTGCAGGAGTTCCTCAGGGTAGTGTCCTGGACCCAACCATCTGTCAGCTGCTTCATCAACTCCGTGCTCCCAGAACACCTTGATCCACTGCAATTCGCATACCACCGCAACTGGTCCACAGCAGACACCATCTCCCTGGCCCTACACTCATCCCGACAGCATCTCAACAACAAGGACTCCACATCAGACTCCTATTTATTGACTACAGCTCCACCTTCAACACCATAATCCCAGCCAAGCTCATATCAAAGCTCCAAAACCCAGGACTTGGTTCCTCACTCTGCAACTGGATCCTCGACTTTCTGACCCACAGACCACAATCGGTAAGAATAAACAACGACGCCACCATGTGGTAGTCACCACTGTTGTATTGTATATACTGCACTGCATACGAGGGTATTACGATAAGGCCCCTGTACTACAGGTACGGAGCTAGATCCCTGCCTGCTGGCTCCGCCCAGTAGGCGGAGTATAAATGTGTGGGCTCTCCGAGCTGCAGCCATTTCGGCAACAGCTGGAGGAGGCAACACATCTCTGCATAATAAAGCCTCGATTACATTCTACTCTCGTCTCGTCGTAATTGATAATGCATCAATTTAGTACACAGAGATTTTACAAAGATGGACCTCCACATCAAGCTGGATCGCCTGCAGCTGCTTCCTCAAGCAGACAACGGCAAAAAGGACTTTGCACATTGGCCAGCTTGCTTTGAAGTGTACATCGGGTCTGTGCCAGACCCAATCCCAGAACACAGAAGCTCCAGATTCTGTACACGCGGCTGCGCTCCGATATCTTTCCCCTTGTCCAGGATGCGCCTACCTACACAGAGGCCATGGCGCTACTGAAGGAGAATTACGCTCAGCGGACCAACAAAATCTACGCCAGGCACCTCCTGTCCATGCGGCACCAACTTCCCGGTGAGTCTGTGGAAGATTTCTGGCGTGCCCTGCTCGCCCTGGTGAGACACTGTGACTGCCAGGTCGTTTCGGCCACTGAACATTCTAACTTGCTAATGAGAGACACGTTTGTTACGGGCATAGGGTCGACCTACATCCGCCAGCGCCTCTTAGAAGTAGCTACTCTTGACCTCGCGGCGACCAAGAAACTAGCACTCTCACTCACAGTCGCCTCACACAACGTACAGGCGTATGCCCCCGACCGCATGGCCCACCCCTCCTGGGCATCGTGGACCCCGCCAGCGGCCACCCCATCGTGACCCCATCAGTGGCCGCCTCCAGCCAACCCCACACCTGTGCCGCGCGGCAGCCAACCAACCCCCAGAGAACCAAGTGCTACTTCTGCGGACAGACAAAACACCCCCGGCAGTGCTGCCCGGCACGGAGCGCGCGCTGCAAGGCCTGCGGCAAGAAAGGACATTTAGTGTGCCAGGCCCGCTCAATCGCCGCTATTGTCCCTGCATTCCCCACATGCAGCCAGTGGCGCCATCCTCCTCGCCTCAGACCACATGCAGCCCGTGGGTGCCACCATCTTGCTCCCCTCACAACACGTGCGGCTCGTGGGCGCCTCCATCTCGCTTGCCTCAGGACCCCTGCCCGTCGGGCACCTCATCGGGCCGCCCATTGCCTACAACCGCCGACGACCGGCCGCATCTCGCCTCCGTCACGATCGACCAGTCCTGACCGCACAACCTCACGACCATGTTAACAAAGGTGAAGTTCGACGGGCATGAGATATCCAGCCTTCTGGACTACGGGAGCACTGAGAGCTTCACCCACCCCGATACGGTAAGTCGCTGCTCCCTCGCGGTACACCCCGCTAACCAGAGGATCTCCCTGGCCTCCGGATCCCATTCCGTGGCGATGTGGGGGTACTGTATCGCCACTCTCACCATCCAGGGCGTAGAGTTCAGCGGCTTCCGGCTCCACGTCCTCCCCAACCTCTGCGCTGCCCTGCTACTCGGCCTGGACTTCCAGTGTAACCTCCAGAGCCTAACCCTGAAACTCGGCAGGCCCCTACCACCCCTTACTGTCTGCGGTCTCACGACCCTTAAGGTCGACCAGCCTTCCCTGTTTGCAAACCTCACCCCGGATTGCAAACACATCGCCACCAGGAGCAGGCGGTACAGCGCCCAGGACAGGACCTTCATCAGGCCTGAGGTCCAGCTGCTGCTTCGGGAAGGCATCATCGAGGCCAGCAACAGCCCCTGGAGCTGCTTCGGGAGGGTATCATCGAGGCCAGCAACAGCCCCTGGAGAGCCCAAGTGGTAGTGGTGAAAACTAGGGAGAAAAACAGGATGGTTGTTGACTACAGTCATACCATCAATCGGTCAATGCAGCTTGACACGTACCCCCTCCCACGCATATCTGATATGGTCAATCAGATTGCACAGTCCCGGGTCTTCTCGACAGTGGACCTGAAACCTGCCTACCACCAGCTCCCCATTTGCAAGGCGGACCGTCCATACTCCGCGTTTGAAGCTGACAGCCGCCTTTACCATTTCCTTAGGGTTCCCTTCGGCGTCACTAACGGGGTCTCGGTCTTCCAACGGGAGATGGACCGAATGGTTGACCGGTACGGACTGCAGGCCACTTTCCCGTACCTGGATAACGTCACCATCTGCGGCCACGACCAGCAGGACCACAACGCTAACCTTTCCAAATTTCTCCACACTGCCAAACTCCTCAATCTAACCTACAACAAGGAGAAGTTTGTGTTCAGCATGAACCGATTAGCCATCCTTGGCTATGTGGTTCAGAACGGGGGCGCATGCGACCCCTCATGGAACTCCTCCTTCCTCACTGCCCCAAGGCCCTCAAACGATGTTCTTCTCGTACTACGCCCAGTGGGTCCTAAACTATGCGGACAAGGCCCGCCCACTCATCCACTCCTCCGGTTTCCCACTAATGGCCGAGGCTCACCAGGCCTTCAACCATATCAAGGCCGACATCGCCAAAGCCACAATGCACGCGGTTGATGAGATGCTCCCCTTCCAAGTCGAGAGCGATGCATCAGGCGTCGCTCTGGCCGCCACCCTCAATCAGGCAGGCAGACCCATGGGATTCTTTTCCCGCACCCTCCATGCCTCCGAAATTCGGCACTCCTCCGTCGAAAAGGACGCCCAAGCCATCGTTGAAGCTGTTCGGCATTGGATGCATTACCTGGACGGCAGGAGATTCACTCTCCTCGCTGACCAACGGTCGGTTGCCTTCATATTTAACAACACACAGCGGGGCAAGATCAAAAATGATAAAATCTTGAGGTGGAGGATCGAGCTCTCCACCTACAGCTACGGGATTTTGCATCGCCCCGGTAAGATCAATAAGCCTCCCGATGCCCGATCCCGAGGTACATGTGCCAGGGAAGATCTCTGTCACCCAGGGGTCACCCGCTTTTATCACTTCATGAAGGCCCGCAATCTGCCCTACTCCATTGAGGAAGTCAGGGCTATCACCAGAGGCTGCCAGGTCTGTGCGGAGTGCAAACCGCACTTCTACCGGCCAGACCGTGCGTGCCTGGTGAAGGCCTCCCGCCCCTTTGAACGCCTCAGCGTGGATTTCAAAGGGCCCCTCCCTCCACCGACCGCAACACGTATTTTCTCAATGTGGTTGACGAATATTCCCAATTCCCCTTCGCCGTCCCATGCCCCGATATGACGTCTGCCACCGTCATCAAAGCCCTCAGATCTTCGCTCTGATCGGTTTCCCCGCCTACGTCCACAGCGACCGGGGATCCTCATCTATGAGCGATGAGCTGCATCAGTTCCTGCTCAGCAAGGGCATTGCCTCGAGCAGGACGACCAGCTACAACCCCCAGGGAAATGGGCAGGTGGAGCGGGAGAATGGGACGGTCTGGAAGGCCGTCCAGCTGGCCCCACGGTCCAGAAATCTCCCAGCCTCCCACTGGCAGGAGGTCCTCCCCGACTTCACTCCATTCGGTCGCTCATGTGCACTGCGACTAACGAAAGCCCCCATGAAAGTCTCCTTGCCTTCCCCAGGAAGTCCACCTCCGGAGTTTTGCTCCCAACGTGGCTGGCAGCTCCAGGACCCGTTCTCCTCTGCAAGCACGTGCGGCTCCACAAGGTGGACCCATTGGTAGAGAGGGTACAGCTACTCCATGCAAACCCGCAGTATGCCCACGTAGCGTACCCTGAAGGCATCCAAGACACAGTCTCCCTCAGGGACCTGGCACCAGCTGGATCCCCACACACCCACCCCCCTCTGCCCCGGCGCCATCCTCCCTCCCCCCAGAACACCCCACCACAGCCCCCACTCCAGGAAAATCTGTCCTCCCCTTGGCCCCACCCGTGGGTGAAGAGGATGTCGACATGCTCCCGGAGTCACTGATGACCGAGCCGACGCCTGACTCGCCACCAGCACTGCGGCGCTCTCAACGACAGATCAAGGTGCCCGATCGTCCAAATTTGTAACCTTCTATGAAATTTTAAAGACAACCTGTATGTAAATAGTTTTCCACTACCCCCGCTGGACTCATTTTTAACAGGGGGTGAATGTGGTAGTCGCAACAACGCCTCCACCATGTGGTAGTCACCACTGTTGTATTGTATTGTATATGCTGCACGGCATACGAGGGTATTACGGTAAGGCCCCTTTACTACAGGTACGGGGGTAGATCCCTGCCTGCTGGCTCCGCCCAGTAGGCGGAGTATAAATGTGTGTGCTCTCCGTACAGCAGCCATTTCGCCAGCTGCTGTAGGAGGCTACACATCTCTGTGTAATAAAGCCTCGATTACATTCTACTCTCGTCTCGTCGTCATTGACACCACAATAGTCATCAATACCGAGGCCCCGTAATGTTACATACGTAGCCCCCTACTATACTCCATTTACACACACAACTGTGTGGCAAAATTTGGTTCCAGCTCCATCTACAAGTTTGCTGACACCACGACCATAGTGGGTCGGATCTCGAATAACGATGAGTCAGAATACAGGAGGGAGATAGAGGGTGGGATTCTCTCAGCCCGGGGCTGGGCCGGAGTATCCCCGTGATCGGCGCGAATCGCGCCATGCCGTCCCGACAGCGGCAAGTGGTTCTCCGCAGAGCGGAGAATCGGCGCCATTGACGCCAGCGTGGTTGGCACGGCACCGGTCGGGGGACGTCAATACGGTCCCCCTGCTGATTCTAGGCTCAGGATGGGCTGAGCGGCCATCGTAAGAAAACCTGAGTCCCGCCGGCGGCGTTCACACCTGCTCTCAACCGGCGGGACCTCGGCGTAGAAGGGTCCGGGGGCGGCCTGTGGGGGGTGGGGAGGGGAGAGGGTGTCCGACCCCGGAGGGGGGGGGCTCCGGTGTGGCCTGGCCCGCGATCGGGGCCCACCGATCAGCGGAACGGCATCTCGGGCTGGGGGCCTCCTTTCCTCCACCCCAGCCCCTGTAGTCCTGCACCATGTTGCGTCGGGGTCAGTGTGTTGAAGGGAGCCACTGCGCATGTAGGGGCCAGAATCGCTGATCCTGAGGCCGTGTTGATGCCGTCAAGAAACGTGACGGCGTTTCCGACGCCGTCATCACTTAGCCTCAGGATCACAGAATCCCGCCCAGAGAACCTAGTGGAGTGGTGCAATGACAACAATCTCTCCCTCAATGTCAGCAAAACTGAAGAGCTGGTCATTGACTTCAGGAAACAAAGTACTGTACACACCCCTGTCAGCATCATTGGGGCCGAGGTGGAGATGGTTGACACCTTCAAATTTCTAGGGGTGCTCATCACCAAAAATCTGTCCTGGTCCACTCACGTTGACGCTACCACCAAGAAAGCACAACAGCGCCTATATTTCCTCAGGAAACTAAGGAAATTCAGGATGTCCACATTGACTTTACCAACTTTTACAGGTGCACCATAGAAAGCATCCTATCTGGCTGCATCACAGCCTGGTATGGCAACTGCTTGGCCCAAGACCGCAAGGAACTTCAGAGAGTCGTGAACACCGCCCAGTCCATCACATGAACCTGCCTCCCATCCATTGACTCTGTCTACACCTCCCGCTTCTTGGGGAAAGCGGGCAGCATAATCAAAGACCCCTCCCACCCGGCTTACTCACTCTTTCAACTTCTTCCATCGGGCAGGAGATACAGAAGTCTGAGAACACGCACAAACAAATTCAAAAACAGCTTCTTCCCCACTGTTACCAGACTCCTAAACTGCCCTCTTATGGACTAACCTGATTAACACTACACCCTGTATGCTTCACCTGACGCCAGTGCCTATGTATTGACATTGTGGACCTTGTGTTGCCCTATTATGTATTCTTTTTTTATTTATTTTCTTCCGAGGGGACATAGCTTTAAATTGAGGGGTGGTAGATATAGGACAGATGTCAGAGGCAGTTTCTTTACTCAGAGAGTAGTAGGGGTGTGGAACGCCCTGCCTGCAACAGTAGTAGACTCGCCAACTTTAAGGGCATTTAAGTGGTCACTGGATAGACATATGGATGAAAATGGAATAGTGTAGGTCAGATAGGCTTCAGATGGTTTCACAGGTCGGCGCAACATCGAGGGCCGAAGGGCCCGTACTGCGCTGTAATGTTATATGTTCTATGTTCTATGTACTAAATGATCTATTGAGCTGCTTGCAGAAAAATACTTTTCACTGTACCTCGGTACACGTGACAATAAACAAATCCAATCCAATCCAATTACCTCCCTTCCATCATAAGGTCAGAAGTGGGGATTGTTTGATAATGAAGCAGTCCGTGTCCAAATGCGGCAATATCCAGGGTTGGGCTGACAAGTGGCAAGTTACATTCATGCCACACAAGTGCCAGGCAATGACCATCTACTTTTTGAGAGGATCTCCCTTTGAAATTCAATGGCATTACCATCACTGAATCCCCACAATCAACATCCTGGGGGTTACCATTGATCAGAAGCTGAACTGGACCCAGCCACATTAATACTGTGGCTACCAGGGCAGGTCAAAGGGTAAGAATCCTCCAGCGAGTAACTCAGCTCCTGACCCGCCAAAGCCAGTCCACCATGTACAAGGCACAAGTCAGGAGTGGGATGGAATACTCTCCATTTGCCTGTATGAGTGAAGCTCCAACAACACTCAAGAAGCTCGACACCATCCAGGACAAAGCAGCCTGTTTGATTACTCCTCCTTCCACAAATATTCAAACCCTCCACCACCGATGAACAGTGGCAGCCGTGTATACCATTTACAAAATGCACTGCAGCAATTGATAAGGTGCCACACAGAAGGTGAGATCACATGGGATTCGGGGTAATTTATTATCTTGGATAGAAGACTGGCTGACAGACAGGAGTCTGAGAATCAGGATAAATGAGTCTTTTTCTGGATGGCAAAATGTAACTAGTGATTGCCACAGAGTTCAGTCCTTGGGCCCCAACTATTTACAATCTATATTAATGACTTGGATACAGGGATAGAAGGTTCTACAGACCAATTTGCAGATGACACAAAAATAGGTGGGACAGTAAGTTGCAAGGAGGAAATAAGAACCTTACAAATGGATATAGATCGGTTAGGAGAGTGGGCCAAAATGTGGCAGATGGAGTTTAACGTGGATAAGTGTGATGTCATGCATTTTGGTTGAAAAAATAGAAAGGTAACTTATTATCTAAATGGGGAGAGTCTTCGGGGAGCACCGATGCAGAGGGATCTGGGTATCCTCGTGCAGGAGGCACAGAAAATGAGCAGGTGCAGCAGATTATAAGGAAAGCAAATGGAATGTTGGCATTTATAGTTAAAGGAATAGAGTGTAAAGGTAAGGAAGTGTTGTTGCGACTGTACAAGGCATTGGGGAGACCGCACCTCGAGCACTGGGCACAGTTTTGGTCCCTTATTAGAGGAAAGATGTAGTGGGATTGGAGGCAGTTCAGAGGAGGTTCACTGGATTGATTCCGGAGATGGCGGGGTTTGTCGTATGAGGAGAGATTGAACAGTTTAGGCCGATACTCTCTAGAGTTTAGAAGAATGAGGGTAGAACTGATTGAGGTATACAAGGTGCTAAAAGGTATGGATAAAGTAGACATGGAGCTGATGCTTCCTCTTGTGGGCCATTCTAAAACGAGAGGTCATAATCTTAGAATAAGAGGGAGCAAATTTAAAACAGATTTGAGGAGAAACTACTTCTCCCAAAGGGTTGTGAATCTGTGGAATTCGCTACTCCAGAGTGCAGTGGATGCTGGGACAGTGAGTAAATCTAAGGAGGAGTTGGACAGATTTTTAATTGGTAATGGGTTGAAGGGTTATGGAGAACGGGTAGGACGGTGGAGTTAAGGCCTGGATGGGATCACATTGAGGGGGTTAGGCTCGGGAGGCTAAATTGCCGACTCCAGCTCCAAGGTCATGTGTTCTAAGGAGGAGATGCTCTGTCTGATTTTGCAATCCAGCTCTTGGTCTGTAACATTGTAGGGAGAAGATACCCTATGAACTGGCACTGTGTACTGATATAGCATATGGGGCGAATAGAATCAAAGTTTATGGGGAGAAAGCAGGATTAGGCTATTGAGTTGGATGATCAGTTGGAGAGCTGGCCACCCAAAGGTCCGAGAAGAAGGAAGATGTGCCAAGGAGGCGCCGCATGAAGCCTTGTGTATAGAGGCAGCGCCTGTTAGTTGAGGATCTGCCGGACCGGGCATGCTGCCAAAGACTCCAGCTGAGCAGGGAGACTGTGCGACATATTTGCCAGATGATGGCACACCTGGCACCGTGGGGGTATGGGTGAGGACACCATTCCCAGTGGCCATCAAGGTGACGGTCACCCTGAGCTTTTACACCATGGGGTCCTCCAGGCACCAAGTGGGGACCTGTCCGGGATCTCATAGACCTCGGTGCACAGGTGCATTTGCGCCTTCATGGAGGCCCTATGCGCACAGTGATGTGACCATCAATTCACACGACATGTGGTTGAAAGTTAACAGTGGTTTTAATAATCTTACAAAGGAGCCTGCCTGCGACATGATGAACTGGCAGGCAGGCTCAGGCTACCAAGCTTTATACTTCCAGTTAGTGGGAGGAGCCATGGGCGGAGCCATGGGCGGAGCCATGGGTGGAGCCCAGTACAAACTCCTCATCTCCCCCTACATCTCCCCCTATGGGCAGAGCCGCGCAACTGCTCGTATACCGAGCTTACATAGACACAGTACATCATATATAATAACAGTGTGAATTACACGGACTGTGATTCACCACATTCACCCCCCTGTAAAAAATTTGAGTCTAGCGGGGGTGATGTGTCTACAAATTCCCGATTGCGGGTTACAGTTACAAGTTACAAGTTACAATTTACGATTTACAGGTTATGAATTACAGGTTAAGTCGATCCGGAGGCCGAGTCGTCCTCTGGGATCGATGAAGCAACGGGGTTGCAGCCTCTTCTGGTGGCTGGGCGGTGGGGGTCGGCGAGGGAACCATGGCGGACTCCGGGGGTGATTCGGCCAGAGCTTTGTATCCGACTGGTTCGACTGGTGACGGGGAGCGCCGGAAACCCAATGGCGCGGGGGCGCGGAGCACGGGCAGCGGTACTGCAGGCGTGGGGGCGTCGGGCGTGGGGGGTTGGGAGGGGTATATTGCGAGGGGTATCTCAGTGGAGGTAGTGTCGGAGTTGGATCCTGCAGGCGCCAGGTCCCGGAGGGAAACAGTGTCCTGACGGCCGTCAGGGTATTCTATAAATGCGTAGTGTAGGTTCAAATGGAGCAGGAGCATTCTCTCTACGAGTGGATCAGTCTTGTGAGTCCGGACGTGCTTCCGGAGGAGAACCGGGCCTGGTGTCTTTAACCATGCTGGGAGTGAAACCCCTGTGGTAGTGCCCCTGGAAAAAACAAATAGCCGCTCATGAGGGGTCTGGTTGGTGGCCGTACATAGGAGGGACCTAATAGCATGGAGTGCGTCGGGGAGGACTTCCTGCCAATGGGAGGTCGGGAGATTCCGGGACCGGAGGGTCAGTAGGACGGTCTTCCAGACTGTCGCGTTCTCCCTCTCCACCTGCCCGTTCCCCCTGGGATTGTAGCTGGTAGTCCTGCTCGAGGCGATGCCCTTTTCGAGCAGGTACTGATGCAGCTCGTCGCTGTGTACGTAGCTGGGGAAACCAAACTGGGTGAAGATACTATGCAGGGCCCTAATGACTGTGTGGGAGCTCACATCGGGGCACGGGATAGCAAAGGGAAAGCGAGAGAACTCGTCGATGACGTTCAGGAAGTACACGTTCCTATTGGTCGAGGGGAGTGGCCCTTTGAAATCGATAGCGAGGCGTTCAAAGGGCCGGGAGGCCTTGACCAGGTGGGCCTTGTCTGGTCTATAGAAGTGCAGTTTGCACTCCGCACAGATCGGGCAATCCCTGGTGATGGCTTTTACCTCCTCTGTGGAGAAAGGCAGATTTCGGGCTTTGACGTAGTGGGCGAGCCGGGTGACCCCCGGGTGGCAGAGGTCATTGTGGATAGCTTTCAGGCGGTCGTCTTGCGCGCTGGCGCACGTGCCACGGGTCAGGGCATCTGGGGGCTCGTTGAGCTTCCCCAGTCGGTACATAATATCGTAATTGTAGGTGGAGAGTTCGATCCTCCACCGTAAGACCTTATAATTTTTAATCTTGCCCCTTTGAGAGTTGTCGAACATAAAGGCAACCGATCTTTGGTTGGTGATGAGGGTGATGCTTCTACCTGTGAGGTAGTGCCTCCAGTGACGTATCGCTTCCATGATGGCTTGTGCTTCCTTTTCGACCGAGGAGTGTCGAAGTTCCGAAGCGGAGAGGGTCAGGAGGAAAAGACGACTGGCCTCCCTGCCTGGTTCAGAGTGGCGGCGAGAGCGACCTCTGAGGCATCGCTCTCTACCTGAAAGGGGACGGATTCATCCATCGCCCGCATGGCCGCTTTGGCGATGTCCTCCTTGATACGAGTGAAGGCCTGACGAGCCTCATCCGATAGAGGGAAGAGTGTGGCCTTAAATAGTGGGCGGGCTCTGTCCGCATAGTGAGGGACCCACTGGGCGTAATACGAGAAGAATCCCAGGCACCTTTTGAGGCCCCTGGGCCAATGAGGGAGAGGGAGTTCTAAGTTCATAAGGTCCGGGTCGGGGCCCAGGACTCCGTTCTCCACGACAAAGCCGAGGATGGCTAGCCTGGTCGTGCGGAAAATGCATTTCTCCGTGTTGTACATGAGGTTGAGTTTCTGGGCAATCTGGAGAAATCGATCGAGGTTGGCGTCGTGGTCCTGCTGGTCATGGCCACAGATGGTGACGTTATCCAGGTACGGAAACGTGGCCCGCAGCCCGTACTGGTCCACCATTCGGTCCATTGCTCGTTGGAACACCGAAACCCCATTAGTGACACCAAAGGGAACCCGGAGGAAGTGGAAGAGGCGGCCGTCGGCCTCAAAAGCCGTGTAGTGGTGGTCCTCCGGGCGGATTGGGAGCTGGTGGTATGCAGACCTCAGATCCACCGTGGAAAAGACTTTATAGTGGGCGATCTGATTCACCATGTCTGTAATTCTGGGGAGGGGATACGCATCGAGGGGTGTGAACCGATTAATGGTCTGGCTCTAGTCCACTACCATTCGGAATTTTTCCTCGGTCTTGACGACCACCACCTGAGCTCTCCAGGGACTGTTACTGGCCTCTATGATCCCCTCACGTAGGAGCCTATGGACCTCGGTTCTGATAAATACCCTGTCCTGCAGGCTGTACCGCCTGCTGCGAGTGGCTACGGGTTTGCAGTCCGGCGTGAGATTGGCAAAGAGAGGAGGGGGGTCGATTTTTAGAGTGGCGAGGCTGCAAATAGTGAGTGGGGGCAAGGGCCCGCCGAAACTGAGTGTGAGGCTTTTCAGGTTGCACTGGAAATCGGGTCCCAGTAGGATTGGGGCGCAGAGTTCAGGGAGCAGAGTTCAGGGAGCACGTACAGCTGGAAGTTTGAGTAGCTGGTGCCCTGGATCGTTAGGGTCGCGACGGTGCGCCCTTGGAGGTGAACAGAGTGGGAGCCCGAAGCGAGGGAGATAGTTTGCCGTGCAGGGAAGATAGGGAGTGAACAGCGTCTTACCAGGTCTCGGTGCTCCGGAGTCGAAGAGGCACGGTGTCCTGTATCCGTTGATTTGAACGGTCATCACTGAATTTCGGAGGTGCTTTGGATGCGACTGGTCCAGTGTCACTGCGCTGAGTTGCGGGTAGTCGGCGGCTCGATCAGCTGTGCTGGAGTGGCCCCGTGATGACTGCCCTCTGAGTTCGTAGTCGTCGAGGTGAGTTTCAGAGTTTGAAGAGGATGGATCCCAAGATGGCCGCCCCCATGAGTTGCACATGTCGGGTGGGGGCAGAGTCGGCAGACACGCTGCAGCATTACGGAGCCTGCGGGCCTGTGAGTTTTGGAAGCGAGTGCTCTGGGCTGCGGGGGAGTTTGGAGAGGGGGATTTCTTCGCCAGGCAGACCCGGGCATAGTGTCCTTTGAGACCGCAGCTGCTGCAGGTCACGTTGTGGGCCGGGTACTACTGCCGTGGGTGCTGGGGCTGTCCGCAAAAATGGCACACTGGGGCTGCGTGATGGCTGGGTGGCCGCGTGGCGCAGGCCTGGGGCAGTCACTGGTCGGGGGCCCAGGATGGGTTCGCTTGGTCCGCGGGGAACGAGGTGAGGCTGCGGAATGAGACCTCCATAGTGGTAGCTAGTTCTACCGTGTCCTCTAAGTTCTGGGCCCCTTTTTCTAACAACCGCTGGCGCACATAGTTCGATCTGAGGCCTGCCACGTACACGTCTCTAACGGCAAGTTCCATGTGCTGTTTGGCTGATACAGCCTGGTAATTACAGTCCCGAGCTAAAATCTTTAACTCCCGCAGAAATTCCGCGGGCCGCTGTTGGCGGGTCGTAAAAATATGGCGCGCGTAGACCTCGTTGATGGGCCTCACGTACATTCAATCTAGCATGGCTAGGACCCCCATATACGAGTTGGTACCATTTAGTTGAGAAGATATACGGAAGCTCACCCTTGCGTGCAGTAGGTTGAGTTTCTGCTCCTCGGTAGTTTCAGCAGTGCTTGATTCAGCCAGGTAGGCCTTAAAACATCTGAGCCAGTGCTGGAAGATTTCTCTTGCCTCTGCAGCCTGCGAGTCGAGTTCTAGTCGGTCAGGTTTGAGGGCTGATTCCAAAGTTGTTTCTTTGAGTTGTTTCTTCGATTTCTTCTTATCGATTTGTTCTTGTTTCCTAAGGTTATTAAATTGATGTGACCATCAATTCACAGGACACGTGGTTGGAAGTGAACAGTGGTTTTAATAATCTTACAACGGAGCCTGCCTGCGACATGATGAACTGGCAGGCAGGCTCAGACTGCCAAGCTTTATACTTCCAGTTAGTGGGAGGAGCCATGGGCGGAGCCATGGGCGGAGCCAAGGGTGGAGCCCAGTACAAACTCCTCATCTCCCCCTACATCTACCCCTATGGGCAGAGTCACGCAACTGCTCGTATACCGAGCTTACATAGACACAGTACATCATATATAAGAACAGTGTGAATTACATGGACTGTGATTCACCACACCCAGGCAGCGGGGTCTGCTGTCATCGCTGAGATGCCATAGGTCCACGGCATGATCAGAGAGATGCATGTCGCCCTACGAGCACCTGTAGATGGCAGGCTGATCTACACAAACTGAAACAGGTTCTACACACTGGTGTGTGAGCATCATAAACATCTGTGCCCAATACCCGGGCAGTGAGCACTACGCCGTTATCCTGGCACACTTGATGATTTGCGGCCGCTTTGAGGCGCACCCTGGCTGGGGGTTGGTCCTGGGCGACAGGACCCGCTGCAGTCATGGCTGTTGATGTCTATCCAAAGGTCACAGACTGACTCAGAGACCCGCTACAACGTCACCCATACAGCGACCAGGGGCTTGATCGAGCGGTGCTTCGCCATCTTGAAGATGCGGTTCAGGTACCTGGACTGCTCTTGAGGGGCTGTCCAGAATGGTGCTGCGAGGGTCACCCACATCATGGCAGCCTGCTGCATTCTCCACAACATCACACAGCAGAGGGGCGACGTGCTGACAGAGGAGGATGAACATCAGTCCTCATCCAACGAGGAGGATACGGCGGAGGGCGAAGATGGGCAGGACATGGAGATTCACAGTGTTAGACAGTCTGACGCATGCAGCCCAGGGTGTGGGTAGCTAGTGGCTTCAGTGGTCTGGACACCCAGCCATGGTGGCTGGTTTGGGTGCTGACATGTGGTACAGGGTGGTGGTTCGGCTACCCTCTGGATAGGTGGGGTGGAGGCGGGGGGTTGTTACGGGTGTGTGGGACAGAAGTTTGGTGCCATGGGCTCAGTGCTGCCTACTCACCATGGCTGCCCTGAGGTCGTGCGGTTTCTTCCTGCTCTGCTGGCCAGTCCGGACAGTGTTGCTCATGGCGCTGACCGCCTCTGCTACCTGTGTCCAGGCACGTCCAACGGTGGCAGCTGGCAGCCACCTTCCCAGGACAGGGTACTGGATGGTCCGCCTCTCCTCCATGGTGTCCAGGAGGAAGTCAAGCTTAGTGTCCATGAAGCTTGGGGCAGCTCTCCTTGCTGCCATCTTGTTGTCTGGGATGGTGTGTGTGGGAGTGCAACGTGTATCTGCGGCTTGTCAGCCTCCGGAATGTCGATCGCAAAACCGGCGAATCCGGCACCATTTCTCATTGGAATCAATTGTGTTCCATGTGGTGCTGGTGCGAGCCCCTCAACGGTACCAGAATCGATCCACGTGCGGCGTCAGGTATGCTGTCGTGAAACTCCACAAATCCTGCGTCAAGTCTCAGGAACGGAGAATCCCGCCGCATTTCTTTCATCTTAATCCATATCGTGGGCGCTGTGATTCCTGTGAACCAAATTGTTGGTTAAACAGCCATTTCAATGCCCAAAAATCGGTGTGCAACACTATTCAATGTCTGGGCCATAAACATTTTATAAAGTAAGTCCATTAGTGAAACCCACAAGTGATAGAGAAACACTGGGATAAACATTGGAAAACATTTGTAACATTTGTAAACAAAAGTGTTGATGTCAGGATGAATAGATGGATTTCCACAACAGTAGAATTAGCGTCCATCCCGGAGCAATTCAGGTCCCGTTAATGGGCTAGCACTGGCGCCACATAGAGCTTGTGCAATTCCAAAGCTGAATCACAGCCAAGATGATGGCACTGCTTGCGCTGGAGCACGCCCATCCCATTGATGGGTAGACTGTGGCCAGAGGATACTTAGGGGGTGACCGTGGCGGGAGGTGGAGGGGGAGGGGGTGGGGCACCCATATGACCCATGGTGCTAGGTTCACAGTGGGCAGACAGCGGCATGTGAAGCCACATGGCTGCCCTGTGGCAAAGTGCCTGGTCACCCCAACCCCACAGCATTGCTCCCAGCCGCCACCTGCTACACCCCCAGTCCTGACAGATGCTCCCTCCTCCCAGCTAGCAGCACAACTATCAGCCACTATAGCAATGTTGGGCACAGTTTGTACCCCATCCCACTGCCTGTTTCCTGACTGGAAATACCACAAATGAACCTTGCCATTGGTAATTCCTCCGAGTGGAGGTGGAGCATCGCGGAAGGCTCGGGAAATGCCAGTTTGGACCCATTAATGATATGTCAACAGCATTTACAATTTTCAAGGAACGCATTCACGCTGCTGTCGATACTCGGTCAATGTCGAATTCTCCGCCCAATCGTGTTTCCTGATTCTGGAGTCAGCCAATGCAGAATCCCGCCCCGAGGCCTCATGAAGAAAAGAGATTGAACGAGCCCCTGAGTATCAGCCCCTTCCAGTTCTTAGATGTATTCAGCAGCATTTTTAAACTGCTTAATTTGAGAGGGAGGTGAGGAATTCACAACTTGATTTAACTCTTTCTACGTGATGTTTCTTTTATGATGTTTGCAGCTTTAGATGAGGTTAACATACAACCTTATTTGCGAAGTTACAAGATCCTGTCCATACTGCTGCAGGAAACACCCTTCAACATACATTGTCCTTTCAATTGGAATCTCACCAACTTCCAGCAATGGCCCCGCTTGCACTGATCTGCTTTAAGGATTTCATCACTTTTGGCCAAACAGATACTTCCAACTCAAAATCTCTTTGAAGGGCAAAGATGAAAGGTTTTAAGGGCGAAGGTGAAAGGTTTGAAGGGCGAAGGTGAAAGGTTTGAAGGGCGAAGGTGAAAGGTTTGAAGGGCGAAGGTGAAAGGTTTGAAGGGCGAAGGTGAAAGGTTTTAAGGGCGAAGGTGAAAGGTTTTAAGGGCGAAGGTGAAAGGTTTGAAGGGCGAAGGTGAAAGGTTTTAAGGGTGAGGGTGAAAGGTTTGAAGGGCAAAGGTGAACGGTTTGAAGGGTGAGGGTGAAAGGTTTGAAGGGCAAAGGTGAACGGTTTGAAGGGCGAAGGTGAAAGGTTTTAAGGAATACAACATTAAAATTACTTCAAGATATAAACCAGAATGATGAATTTCAACTTTAACTTCTCCAAATGCGAGGTGCAGGTGTGTAGAGAGGCAAAGAAGCAGAGTTATGGAAAATTAGGTGATCAATTCGATAAATATTCAAGGATGAAATGAAATGAAAAATGAAAATCGCTTATTGTCACGAGTAGGCTTCAATGAAGTTACTGTGAAAAGCCCCTAGTCGCCACATTCCGGCGCCTGTTCGGGGAGGCTGTTACGGGAATCAAACCGTGCTGCTGGCCTGCCTAGGTCTGCTTTCAAAGCCAGCGATTTAGCCTAGTGTGCTAAACAGATGTAAAGAATTATAAAATGTGTGGGAGAAATCCAATATCATTGTTCCTGCTGGGGATGAATTTTGAATCCTGATCTCCTGTCCGTAATCTCCCATAGAAGCCAGCCAGCTCCATTGGGGAAACTCCTCTGAATGGACATTAGACACCCAGCTGAATGGGGCAATAGGTATATGCACAAAACAGGAATTAAGCAAATTGGGGATTGCTGGAGGCTGCTTCAAAATCATAAGGAAATTTTGAATAGTTTCATAGCCATGTAGTTGGGAAGTGTAGGTGTCCCGAGGTGAAATGGAGGCACTATAGCCAGATTAAATCACACTTATTGCAGTAGGTGGTACAGCAATGGTCGGTTTGGGCACTCTGAACAGTTTACAAAGCAGAGACAGGACAGATTGCAACATTTAGGAAATCACATGACAGTGGAAACTCTTGGAAAGATTTGAAATATGCCTTTTTTATAAGTTAGTAAAGGAAGGCCTCAAGGAAACATTGGTCATCTTTGATCCTTTCATTTATCATCTCCTTTAGGCAGTTACAAGCTTTTAGAAACAATTATTCGCGATACAATTAGCAGTCAAGTGGAAAATGTTAGTTTATTAGGAACAGCCAGCATGGATTTCTAAAGGGGAAATCATGTTTAACACACTTGCTGGAGTTTTTTGATGATGTAACAGAAAGGGTCGATGAGGGTAATGCTGCTGATGTGGTGCAAATGGACTTTCAGAAGGCATTCAATACAGTGCCACACACAACAGACTTGAGGGAAAATGTATTACTCATGGGGCAAAAGGGACAGGAGCAAGGATACAAAATTGGTTGAATAGAGGACCTCAGGTTGGAGGAGGTTTTGTAGTGATGTAGGGGACGGTATTGGGTCCTTTTCATTTCCTGATATATATTAATTATCTAGATTTTGGTGTGCAGGAGAAAATTTCAAAGTTTCCAGATGATTAGCAAGTTTGCGGATTTTACTAAGATTGCAGGAGTTGCGGTTAGTGATGAAGATTGCAGAGAATACAGCAGGATATAGATAGGCCACAAAATTGATGGAGAAATGGCAGATGGAATTTAACCCGGACAAATGCGAGGTGATGCATTTTGGTAGATCCAATTCAGGTGGGAGCTATAAAATAAATGGCAGAACCATCAGGAGCATAGAGACACCGAGAGATCTGGGCGTGCAGGTCCACAGATCCTTAACAGTGGCAGCACAGGTGGAAATGGTGATAATGAAAGCAGATGGCATGTTTGCCTTCATAGAATGGGGTATTGTGTATAAAAGCTCAAAAATTATGTTACAGATATAGAGAACGTTGGTTAAGCCACATTTGGAATCCTGTGTCCAATTCTGGTCACCGCACTACCAGAAGGACGCGGAGGCTTTGGAGAGAGACAGAAAAGGTTTACCAGGATGTTGCCTGGTTTGAGGAGAGATTGAATAAACTGGTATTGTTCTCCCTATAGAGATAGAGGCTGAGGGGCGACCTGATAGAAGTTTATAAAATTATGAGGGATATAGATTGGGTGAACATTTCCCAGGGCAGAAATGACAATTACAAAGGGGCACAGGTTCAAGGTGAAGGGGGAAATGTTCAGTGGAGGTGTGCGGAGGAAGTTTTTTTACAAGTGAGGTGGCTGAGGCAGATACGTTAACAACCTTAAAGACTTATCTGGATAGGAACATGGACAGACGGGGTGTAGAAGGATACAGGCGGTTGGTCTAGATAGGACACGTGATCGGCGCAGGCTTGGAGGGCCGAAGGGCCTGTTCCTGTGCTGTATTGTTCTTTTTGGGGACTTTTAATGACACAAAACTTGGAAATATTGTAAACTGTAGGGAGGACAGTGTAGAACTTCAAAAGGGCAAAGACAAGTTGGTGGAGTGGGCAGATAGGGGCAGATGACATTCAATACGGAGAAGTGTGAGGTGATGCATTTTGGGAGGAAGAGCATGGAGAGACAATATAAATAAGGGGTAAAATTCTTAAGGCAGTGCAGGGGCAGAGAGACCTGGGTGTACCTGTCCATACCCATTGAAGGTGACAGGACAGGTGGAGAGAGCAGTTAATAAAGCAGAGTATTCTGGGCTTTATTCGGAGAGGCAGAGAGTGCAAGAGGGAGGAGGTTATGCTGAACTTATACAAGACACTAGTTAGACCTCAGCTGGAATATTGTGTACAGTTCTGGGTGCCACACTATAGGAAGGATGTGAACATATTGGAGAGAGTGGGGAAGAGGTTTACAAGGATGGTTCCAGGGATGAGATACTTCAGTTATGGGGATAGATTGGAGACTGCTCTCCTTGAGAGAAGACGGCCGAGAGAAGATTTGATAGAGATGTTCAAAATCATGAAGGAGCTGGATAGAGTAGACGGGGAGAAACTAGTTCCTGTTCATAAAGGATCGAGAACGAAGGGCACAGATTTAAAGTGATTTGCAAAAGAAGCAAATGTGATGGGAGATAAAACTTTTTCACACAGCGAGTGGTTCATGTCTGAAATTCACTACCTGGCAATGTGGTGGAGGCAGGTTCAATCGAGGTATTCCAGAGGGTATTCGCTGATTATTTGATTAGAAATATGTGCAGGGGTAGGGGGAAAAGGCAGGAGAATGGCACTGTCATGATGCTCCTTTGGAGAGCTGGTGCAGACAGGATGGGCCAAATGGCCTCCTTCTGCTCCGAAACAATTCTGTGATTCTGTGATCTTAATATTTGGAATTGGGAGCAGGATCAAATTATAAAGGCAACTTATTTAGATGCTAATTTTATTGAAAGTGCAAATTCATTTCAAATTCAAGGCTCTAATAATTTCCATCAGTGAGGGAGGAAATGAGTGGAACTGCAAGATTGTGCATGTTTTAAAGAACAATTGACTTCCAAATGGGAAAAGGAAATGCGTCAAACAAATTCAGCTTTTGAGAGAAAGCAATGCACAGTTTACAGAATCTAAAGGCATGAAACTGAATTTAAAGAATCTATTGTAAAATATCTAGGCTTCCTGCACAATGTATTTATTTAACTTGATAATGTACCATTTGAAACACATGCTCGGAGTCCAATCTTTAATTTCCATCAAAATTGGTAGTGTGATATGCACTTTCTCAACATTTGGTTTCAAACATACTGTTAAAGAAAATCATCGTATGAAACATTAGTGAAAAATAGAAAGAAAAAGGTGAAGGGAATACAGAAGGTGTCAATCCCTGTCTCCAACGATCAATCACAGGGTAAAGAATTTCTAAAATCCTTTATTATATTTCACTCCAGTCTTTGAAAGCATCACATTCAAACCTCAAAATATCAAATCAACTTTATTTTATTTGTGATGAATCAACAAATAAGCTATATGTTATGGTTCTAAGCTGACAGTGGTTACTCCCACTTCACTCCTTGCAGGATAGTATTTGGTTTTATGTGAAAGTGTAAAAGGAATGATAACAAGTCAGTGAATTTGTGTTAATGCAAATCGAAATGGATGTTAAGCAAGAAGTTGTTTTATTCATTAGTTCACCTCTCATTCTTCTAAAGTTTGGAGAATAATAATCGCTTATTGTCACAAGTAGGCTTCAATGAAGTTACTGTGAAATGTCCGTAGTCTCCACATTCCGGCGCCTGCTCAGGGAGGCTGGTATGGGAATTCAACCCGTGCTGCTGGCATTATTCTGTATTACAAGTCAGCGATTTAGCCCACTGAGCTAAACCAGCCCCAGCTCCAGAATAAAGGCCCAGTGTATTTAATCTTTCCTCATTGGACAATCCCAACATCCCAGAAATTAATTTAGTGAACCATTGTTGCACTCACTCTATGGAAAGTATGGACGCAATTCTCCGGATAAATTTCTAAGTGTGGTAGCGAGCGGGGATTGGCAGGAGCTTCCCAGCGCTGGGCCCAATGACCTGGCAACACAATTCAATGTTAATTGGTGCACTTAATGTAACCTCATGGGCTACTCTCCGCAAATGAAGTCTCGCCAGCTGATTCAATATGTGGATGGCCCGACCAGAGAGGGGGCAAAACTTGACCTCCTCGGGGAATAAGGAAGGGCAGGTGACGGAAGTGTTAGTGAGGGATCACTTTGGGACCAGTGACCATAATTCCATTAATTTTAAGATAGCTATGAGAATGATAGTTCAGGCCCAAAAGTTAAAATTCTAAATTGGGGCAAGGTCAATTTCGAGGGAACTTTCAAAAGTTGATTGGGGGAGGGTTACAGGCAAGGGGACAGCTGGTAAGTGGGAGTCTTTCAAAAGGGAGTTCACTAGGGTTCAGGTTCACATTCCTCTTAGAGTGAAGGGTAAGGCTGGTTGAAGGAGGGAACCCTGGATCACTTGGGATATTGAGGCCATGGTTAAAAGGAAAAGGAGGCATATGACATGCATCGGCAGCTGGGATCAAGTAGATCCCTTGAAGAGTATCGGGCTTGTCGGAGTAGAGTTAAGAGAGAAATCAGGAGGGCAAAGGGTTGACATAAGATTGTCTTGGCAGATAAGGCAAAGGAAAACGAGGGAGAGGGTAGGGCCTCTTAAGGATAAACAAGGTCATCTCTGTGCAGATCCACAAGGGATGGTAGAGGTCCTAAATGAATATTTCTCGTCAGTATTTACTGTTGAGAAAGGCACGAATGTTAGGGAAATTGGGGAAATAAAAAGTGATGTCTTGAGGAGTGTACATATTACAGAGAAGGAGGTGCTGGAGGTATTAAAGCGCATCAAGCTAAATAAATCCCTTGGACCTGATGAAATGTATCCCAGGACATTGTGGGAGGCTGGGGAGGAAATTGCCGGCCCCAGCTGAGTTTTTTTGAAACATCGGCAGCCACGGAGAGATGCCTGAAGATTGGATGGTCGTTGCTGTTTTTGCTGTTGTTGTTTTTGTAATTTTGACATGTGTTTTCTATGCTGGTTTGTTGCTCTGTTTCCGGGTGGGTCTGTTGGGTATGGTCTTGGGTTATGTGGGGAATGTTGGGGGTTTGTTTTTTATTTCCTCTTCTTTACGGGGCTGGGGGATGGGGTGGAGCTGGAATTTGGGAGCTGCGTCAGAAGGGTGGAGTGGGCATTGTGAAAGCGCGGACTTTCCTCTGGTTTCCCGCGCTGTGGGGCAGGAGGGGTGGAGCTGGTGGTGGGGGCGGGGCTGCTACTGGTTTTTTCCCGCGCTGAAGCGGTGCCAAGGAGGTGTGGCAGGAGGGGGGATGACCCCATGTCGGGAGGGGCCGGGTTTTGGTGGGAGTTGCCGGGGTCAGCAGAAGTCAGCTGACTCACGGAAGTACCATGGAGGGTGCGTCGCGGCTAGGAGGGGTCCTAGTCTGCGGGGGAGGGGGGGGGGGAGCACCGGGTTGCTGCTGGAAGGGCCAGGAGAGAGCTGGTGTGGGCCGGGAGGGGGTAGAGGGGAGGCGGTCTCGTCATGGGGAACGGGTCGGGTGTGCTGGCCTGGGGCGAGCAGTCGATGAGCTATGGCTAGTCGGCGGGGGAGGGGGGCGGGGTGCCCTCTGATCCGGCTGATCACCAGGAATGTGAGGGGGCTGAATGGGCCGGTTAAGAGAGCTAGGGTATTTTCTCATCTGAAGGGGCTGAAGGCGGACGTGGCTATGCTCCAGGAGACCCACTTGAAGGTGGCGGACCAGGTTTGTCTGAGGAAGGGGTGGGTGGGGCAGGTTTCCCATTCAGGATTGGACGTGAAATACCGGGGGTGGCGATTCTGGTGGGGAAGAGGGTGGCGTTCGAGGCGTCTGAGGTGGTGTCGGACAAGGAGGGCAGACATATTATGGTGAAGGGTAGGCTGCAGGGAGAGAAGGTGGTGCTGGTTAATGTATATGCCCCGAATTGGGATGATGCTGGCTTTATGAGACGCATGTTGGGCCGCATTCCGGACCTGGAGGCAGGGGGCCTGATGATGGGGGGAGACTTTAACACAGTGCTAGATCCCCCACTGGACCGGTCCAGTTCAAGGATGGGTAGGAGGCCGGCGGTGGCCAAGGTGCTGAGGGGGTTTATGGACCAGATGGGAGGGGTGGATCCATGGAGGTTTGGGAGGCCGAGGGCGCGGGAGTATTCCTTTTTCTCCCATGTACATAGGGTTTACTCCCGAATAGATTTTTTCGTCCTGAGCAGGGGATTGATCCCGAGGGTGGAGGATGCCGAGTATTCGGCCATAGCGATTTCAGACCATGCTCCGCACTGGGTCGATCTGGAGATGGGGAGGCACGGGACCAGCGCCCGCTGTGGCGCCTGGATGTGGGGCTGCTGGCTTATGAGGAGGTGTGTAGGAGGGTCCGGGGAAGTATTGAGGGGTATCTTGAGACCAACAACATGGGGGAGGTCCGGGTGGGGATGGTCTGGGAGGCTCTGAAGCAGTGATCCGGGGGGAGCTGATTTCCATCCGGGCCCATAGGGAAAGGAGGGAGGGGGAGAGACTGGTGGGGGAGCTCCTGGATGTGGATAGGAGGTACGCGGAGGCCCCAGAGGAGGGGTTGCTAGGGGAACGGCGTAGTTTGCAGGGCGAGTTCGACTTGTTGACCACCAGAAAGGCGGAGACACAGTGGAGGAGGGCGCAGGGCACGGTATATGAGTATGGGGAGAAGGCGAGCAGGATGTTGGCGCATCAGCTCCGTAGGCGAGATGCGGCTAGGGAAATTGGTGGAGTGACGGATAAGGGTGGGAATGTGGTGCAGAAGGGGGCAGAGGTGAACGGGGTCTTTAGGGACTTCTACGAGGAACTGTACTGTTCGGAGCCACCGATGGTGGGGCTCCCGTTTAAGAGGGCAGTGAAGAGTTTCAGATACCTGGGGGTGCAGATGGCCAGGAGTTGGGGGACTCTCCATAAGCTTAATTTTACCAGGCTTGTGGAGCAGATGGAGGAGGAATTCAAAAGGTGGGACATGGTGCCGCTATCGCTGGCGGGTAGAGTGCAGTCCGTCAAAATGACGGTTCTCCCGAGGTTCCTGTTCCTCTTTCAGTGTTTGCCCATCTTTATCCCTAGGGCCTTTTTTAGGAGGGTGACTAGCAGCATCATGAGCTTTGTTTGGGCGCATGGGACCCCGAGGGTGAAGAGGGTCTTCTTGGAGCGGGGTAGAGATGGTGGGGATCTGGCGTTACCCAATCTCTCGGGGTATTATTGGGCGGCCAATGTGTCGATGGTGTGCAGGTGGGTGATGGAGGGGGAGGGGGCAGCATGGATACGGTTGGAGATGGCGTCCTGTGCAGGCACAAGCCTGGGGGCCCTGGCAACGGCGCCGTGGCCGCTCCCTCCTACGAGGTATACCACGTACTGCGTGCGTACTGCGTACTGCGGGTTTGCATGGAGTAGCTGTACCCTCTCGACCAACGGGTCGGCCTTGTGGAGCTGCACGTGCTTGCGGAGCAGAATGGGTCCTGGAGCTGCCAGCTACGTTGGGAGCAAAACCCCGGAGGTGTACTTCCTGCAGTAGGCAAGGAGACGTTCATGGTGAGTTGCATTAGTCGCAGCGCTAAGTAGCGATGCCTGCATCGCCACTGGGACTGCGGCACTCACAACGGAGGATCAAGGCACCCAATCGTCTTAATTTGTGAACTTTCCCCAAAATGCTTACCTTAAATTGCTTTAATAGTTTTCCACCACCCCTGCTAGACTCTTTTTTAACAGGGGGTGAATGTGGTCGTCACCACTGTTGTATATATCACATACGAGATGTAATACGGTAAGGCTCCTGTACTACAGTTACGGGGGTAGATCCCTGCCTGCTGGCTCCACCCAGTAGGCGGAGTATAAATGTGTGGGCTCTCCGAGCTGCAGCCATTTCGGCAGCAGCTGCAGGAGGCTCCACATCTCTGTGTAATAAAGCCTCGATTACTCTCTACTCTCGTCTTGTCATAATTGATAGTGCATCACACTGCAATCAAGTTACTGTGAAAAGCCCCTCGTCGCCACATTCCGGCGCCTGTTCCAGAGGGAGAATTTAGAATGTCCAATTCACCTTTTGTCTTTTGGGACTTGTGGGAGGAAACCGGAGCACCCGGAGGAAACCCACGCAGACACGGGGGAGAACGTGCAGCCTCCGCACAGACAATGACCCAAGCTGGGAATCAATCCCGAGGACCCTGGAGCTGTGAAGCTACAGTGCTAACCATTGTGCTACTCTGTCTTTCTGTCTGTTGGTGTGTCTGTCTCTCTTTCTCGCTGTTTTAGTTGGTCTGCGTTCCTTGCAAATTCATCAAGTTGGATCGCATAATTGGTCCAATCTCCAGACTATTCATGTTTTGACAAACCAGGAATAAGTCTTTCCAAAATGCCTCTAAATTAAACAGCCACTTATCCCTGTGATGAAATCAGATAGCAATATATATATTATAATCTTTGAATGTTATGCACAAATTCAAAAACTTGTATTTGGAAAAGTAGAGGTTCTGTCTGTTTCTTTGTGTCATTAAACTTTAATGCAGCAACTTCCCTTTAGACACAACTTTTGTTTTCCCTTTGAGGAGGAAATCCACCTTTTAAGATGTTTTCTATCAGACCAACTTAAAACTAGTAATGAGGCAGTGTGCAGCATTCTGAGCCCAGACAGACAACTGACTGGCACAGTTCATTCACTCTCAGTCCATAGTGAATATATCAATCTCCAAGATTATCAGGTAGTTGAGAGTGTAGCAGACTGGGTTAAAGGGATATGGTTGACTGTTTGGTTTCTACATCTAGAATTTCACCTGACTTACATTGAGAAATGGCTAAAGGTAAACTTAACTCTTTTTACATGAAACCACTTTTAGTTGGTTACTTGAGACAGGAAATTCCAAGACGCAGGCAGCTCCTTCCTCTCAGTCAGTGGATTGTGACTGCAGCAGAGCGATAACAGGGAGTCACACACATCACATCCGCTCTTTGTTTCACAGTTTTGCAGCTTTCCTCGTTTTTGCACCATAAATAAAATTTGTTCTAATTTCTTAATTTCAAAGAGCTCATTAATTTCCACAATCCAATGCTGCTGCTTTCTTGATCTCTACCAAATAAATCGACCAAATAAAACAGATCTAGCAAATGCGCAGAAACCCCCTTCAGTGTCTGTTATTGTGTGGAAACTAGTCAGCAAAAAATAAAAATGCTAAGGAAATAGCATTTATCTGAAGGGTGCTGGGATACAAGGAGGTGGAAGTGATGTTATAGGGACGTAAATTTCTGGTCAGATTTCATCTGGAATATTACATTGAGTTCTGGGCACCTCAGGAAGAAGATATTGGTTTTAGAGTGGGTGCAGCATGTTCAGCAGAATGATACCAGAGCGAGAATGGGTTAAATGATGATGAAAGGTTACAGGCTTGTATTCTCGAAAGGTTAGAATGTGAAAGTGTCAATTGATTCAGATGTTAAGACGATGAAAAGATTTGATGGAATAGATCAAGCAAACCCATTTCCTCTGGGGGAGTTCAAAATAACAGGAGATAAGATGAAAATTATGGCCAGGTCATTCAGGTATAACATCAAATATATGCCAAGAATATTGGCTCCATGATGCTGCTGGTTCCCACACTCCCATTCCGATTCCCACATGGGTATTGGTGCAAATGAGCAAGCTGGTTAGACAAAGACTGACCATTTTGGGTTGTTTATATCCTGTTGCGGCCTCTTGTAAACATGTGCAGAACCCCATCCCTGTGCTGGTTAAAGGCATGTGAGCAAAGAACTTTCAGCTCAGCTATTTTTGACTTTTGTTTTCTGCTGCAGAGTTAACTGTAGTGTGTATTGTAGAATCGCAAGTCCTCACAGTTTCTTTGTTAGAAGGGTGTGTGTTGGACTTTTGGAAGGAATTATGAAGATATGAAAGAGGAACAGAAGTTGGCCATTTGCCCCTCCCCCTACAAGCCTGCTCCTCCATTCAATAATATCATGGCTGACCTGTTCATTTCAAGCTCCACATTTCCCATCTACCCCCGATAACCTTTGACCCCCTCACCTAACAGGAATCTATCTACTGTTATGGGCCAAGGTTTAGAGAACCCCAAAGTGTATCATGGAGTTCACCTGACCCACAACTTTTAATAGATTGTGGTATGGGGAGCACACGGCCCACTCTACAGGTGTGGTACAGCAGAAATGGAAAAGCATTTTTTAAAGCAAAACAATGTTTATTCTATGAATTCAAGTTAACATTTTTAAAACATACAGTGAACATCTTAGTAACCATCAATTCAAATACAACCCCCAAAGAATACAACACTAAGTAATCCTTAATAACTTCCCAAACAACATCCAGAAGACAAAAGAAACACCTTTTAACAGATGCACATTAGGTTTACATTCACTACCGAGAACATTTATAATTCTGAATTCACCAAATGATCAAGATATAGGGTGGAATTCTCCGCAAGGTCCGACGCCGTTGTGAAATCGGAGAGGTTCACGATGGCGTCGGAGGCCGCTCCAGGCCCCCTATTCTCCCCCCCCCCCGGGGGGCTAGGAGGGCCGTGCCGTGAATCTCGGCCGCGGGGCCTTGTCACTGGCGTCAAGGCCCGGCGCGCCGAGAATGACGCGGCCGGCGCGCCTAATGACGTTAGCCGCGCATGCACAGGTTGGCCGGCTCCAACCCGCGCATGCGCGGTTGCCGTCTTCCCCTCCGCTGCCGCGCAAGACGTGGTGGCTTGATCTTGCGGGGCGGCGGAGGGGAAAGAGTGCGTCCCTTTGAGACGCTGGCCTGACGATCGGTGGGCACCGATCACGGGCCAGTCCCCTCCCGAGCACGGTCGTGGTGCTCATTCCCCTCTCCGCCCCCCACAAGCCACAAAACAGCTGTCGGCGCCATGTTCACGCCTGCAGCGACCAGGTGTGGTTGCCGCCGGCGTGAACCGGTCGGGAACGGCCGGCCGCACGGCCCATCCGGGTCGGAGAATCGCGGGCCGCCGTGAAAAATGGGACACGCCATTTTGGGAGGGGGGGGTGGGAGAATCGCGGGGGGTGCCAGAGCGGCCCTCCCGTGATTCCTCCACCCGCGTGGGAGCGGAGAATCGCGCCCATAGGCTTTTCATTGTAGAGAGAACAACAGTACACCTGCTCTGTCTGGCTTCAGCTCCAACACTGAAAACAAAACTAAAACACACCCTGCAGCAAACAGCCTAAAACAAAAGTAAAAAGCTGACAAACAGCCCAGCCCCACCCACACTCTGATATCACTGCAGTAATATGAGCAGCCAAACATTTCTTAATGCGACATTCTCATGACACTACCTCTGTCTTAAAAATATTCAATGACCCCGTCTCCACCACCTTTTGAGAGAACAACCCCCTGAGAGAAAGAATTCTCCTCATCTCTGTCCTGTAAGGGCTACTCCTAATTTTTAAACAGTGCCCCCTAGTTGTGGACTCACTCACATGAGGAAGTGTCTTCTCCATGTCCACCTTGTCAAGATCATTCAGGGTCTTATACACTTCAATCAACTCACTCCTCACTCTTCTAAACTCTGGTTGAAACAAGCCCCTTTCCACCCTGTCCTCATAAAACAGCTCCAGGTATCAATGGAGTGGTTTTTGAAGAGCTCAAACTAGAAAGCTTGTGCTTACTCTTGAGGGTTATAGCTACCAGTCCTTTTAGAGTCCCTACAGTGCAGAAGGAGGCCATTCGGCCCATCGAGTCTGCATCGGCCCTTGGAAAGAGCACCCAACTTAATCCTACACTTCCACCGTATCCCCATAACCCAGTAATCCCACCTAACCTTTTGGACACTAAGGGGCAATTTAGCATGGCCAATCAACCTAACCTGCACATCTTTGGACTGTGGGAGGAAACTGGAGCACCCGGAGGAAACCCACGCACACACGGGGAGAAAGTGCAAACTCCACACAGTCACCCGAGGCTGGAATGGATTCCGGGACCCTGGAGCTGTGAGGCAGCAGCGCTAACCACTGTGCCACTGTGCCGCCCGAGACCCGTGAGCTGTGTGACGGCCGTGTGAGCCACTGTGCAAACGTGTCGACCTTTTGGGCTGCAGAATGACAGGACCACAGGCAGCAGACAGGGGAAGCTGTGTGCACAAAGATTGGAGGAGAAGGGCTCTCATTGGGGACAGTACCTGGGGTCTTCAGGGGGCACTTTGACTTCCATCTCTCTCAGGAGTGCTGTCTGAGGCTGCTCCACTTCACCAAGGAGGTGACCAGTGAACTATGCCACCTTCTTGAGTGAGACTTGCACGGTCCAGACCCTGTGGCCTCCCATGGTTATAACAGTAACAAAACCACTCTTCCCTTTGTCCTCCCCCATGAAGTTGCACAGAATATTTCCCCTTCCCCCTCCTCCCCCGTCTGTCCTCTTACACTTTCCTCCCATCCAACTTTCTTCCCCTGTGACCTCCCTCCTCCCTATCTTTCCTGTCCTCCTCAGTCCCTCTCCTCCAATCTACTCCCTTCTTTGCCTCCCGACTAGCTCCCTCCTTTAAATATTTTGAACATAATGTAGTTCTCAGGCCTCCATTCAATATGAAGTTGCTTCATTGTACCGGACACCTACCATCACATTCTTCAACTCCTTGAGTACTGAATCAAAACATTCAATACTGATCCAAAGTAAGTTCAATTTGAAACATGTCCAAAGATGTGCGGGTTAGGTGGATTGGCCATGCTAAATTGCCCGTAGTGTCCTAATTAAAGTAAGGTTAAGGGGGGGGTTGTTGGGTTACGGGTATAGGGTGGATACGTGGATTTGAGTAGGGTGATCATGGCTTGGTGCAACATTGAGGGCCGAAGGGCCTGTTCTGTGCTGTACTGTTCTATGTTCTATGTTCTATCTGTTAGAAAGTATCCCTCCAATTAATTGGGAAGATACGTCTACATAGATTTATCCAATTGCTTTATTAGCTCCTATAATTTCTGCTTTTAGGCATGTGTGCTGAATGTTTGTTCTATAAAACAACTTGAAATGCAGTTGTCAATGTTATGGCCCATTCTCATTGTAATAGAAATGCTCAGAAATGGGAGTCTATAATAGTAAATGAAAAGGATATCAGTGCTTATTGGGGTGTGAGCAGCTAGCTGAACATCGCTCAGAGGAATGGGTCAGGATGTTATCCAATCTCCATTAGCAGCTGTTTCCGTCACTCCACCCTATTCATGTGTTGACCCCTTTTTAAATAAATTGCTGATTCCTGTAGCCTGTTCTGGAGAGGAAAAAGGAACCTGTGTTTTAAACTTAATCTGCTAAGGGCTGTGGAGATGGAAACAGACACATATGTCTTCCTGTAGCTGCCATGCTGATTATATATTTGCCAATGCTTCACATTCCAGACTTTTATACGAAACAGCAAACAACCCCTTTTAGTCGATTGTAGTTGCAGTTGACAGGTCTGAATTTTAATGTTCCCTATCACTAAAATCAAGAGAACTTTAAGAAATATTTTCATTAAGTAATTTAGAATTCACAAATCAGAGTATGGAAAAAGCTCTTAACAAAATCAAAAATTTGACTGTGATAAAGGGAAACTCTCCCTTCTGGTCCTTCTCGACCTGTCTTCAACCTTTGAATCAGTTGACCACATCATCCTCCTCCGTCTGCCTGGGAGGGAGCTGAACAGTGAAAAAAGGAGCATGCACTATGATGTGTTGGGCAAGCTGGGTCTATGTGGACTGCATTTGATGCAGTGTAGAGAGAGACAGGCTTCCAACACTTGAAGAGATGCAACACGATTTTATTGAACAACTAACTATAATACATGCTTAACTGTGGGTTGACACTATGCTGACTTGACTGGAGACCTGAGGCTAACCTGACCAGACTAACTGGCGACCACATGGGGTTTGCACTGGCTAATGCTCACGAGCTCTGACTGTCTCAGAGGCTGGATCCCGAGAAAGCGGGAAACCTGGTGCCCCCTGGCTTTATAGTGGTCGTGTCCTGTCTGGTGATTGGCTGCTGTGTCCTGTGTGCTCACTGGTCATCCTGTGTGTCAATCACTGCCTGTCTGCACTCCATCATATACCTAGATGTATATTATGACATCTCCCCCCCTTTTTAAAAAAAGTAATGTGCTCAGCTCAATAAATAATGAATATGTGTACAGGAACTTGACTATATACAGAATATGCTAACTGAGATACATGGGAAGGTGTCCAGTGCAGATAGAGGGCAGATAATACGAGAAAAAAACCAATATGTACAGATGTCAAAACGATGAGATAATAAGGTAATGCAACAGTCAGTCTGTAAATTCAGTCTCTGTGGTGGGCGACAAATTCTGGTTGGCCGCCTCAAGTGTGGATCAGGGGCCGCCTGCACCTGAATGGGCGGAACTGCCTCCAATGCAGTGGTCATAGAGGTCGGTAGAATAACTGGCAGCTCGGTGGCCTTGTGGAAGGACGCGTCCGGAGGAAGCAGTGTGCGATGCGGGACATCACGGTCGGGTGGCGGGCGTGGAAGTCTGCGCAGTGCTCAGACCATGCGAACGAGGAACGATCTCGGGGACACTTGCTTGACCACCACAGCTGTGGCGGACCAGCCGCCGTCAGGCAGTTGAACACGAACTCGGTCAACAGAGACCAACTCGGGGAGATCTGTGGCATGGGCGTCGTATGCTGACTTGCAGTGGGCCCGAGACTGCTGCATCCTCTGTAGGACCGGGAAGTTGTCACGGTTCGGAATGTGGATAGCCGGCACCGTCGTTCGCAGTGTGCGGTTCAAGAGGAGCTGCGCTGGGGCCAGCCCAGTGGACAGAGGGGTCGCTCTATAGGCCAACAGCGCCAGGTTGAAATCAGAACCCGAGTCAGCAGCTTTGCACAATAGTGTTTTAACGATGTGGACCCCTTTTTCGGCCTTCCCATTTGACTGGGGGTAGTGGGGGCTGGATGTGACGTGCCAAAGTTGTACAGCTGGGCAAAATCTGACCACTCCTGGCTGAAAAAACAGGGGCCGTTGTCACTCATCACTGACTGGGATCCCATGTCGGGCAAAAGTTTCCTTGCATGCCTTGATTACTGCCGCCGACGTGAGGTCAGACAGTCTGACCACTTCGGGGTAGTTGGAAAAGTAGTCGACCAGGAGGACATAGTCACGCCCCTTGGCATGGAACAGGTCAACACCAACTTTGGACCGTGGGGAGGTCACCATTTCATGCTGCTGCAGAGTCTCTTTAGGCTGGGCCGGCTGGAATCTTTGACATGTCAGGCAATTGAGGACTGTGTTGGCGACATTTTGGCTGATGCCTGGCCAGTAGACTGCCTCTCGTGCTCTACGGCGACATTTGTCGACCCCCAGGTGACCCTCGTGGATTTGGCCGAGACCAAATCTCGCATGCTCTGTGGGATCACAATTCTGTCAAGCTTCATGAGGATGCCGTCTACCACCGTTCGATCATCCTTGACATTATAAAACTGGGGACACTGCCCCTTTTGCCAACCATTCGTGAGGTGCTGCATCACCCGCTGGAGCAGAGGATCCCTGGCCATCTCCTCACACGGTGCGGTGATAGATCTGGAGAGTGTATCGACAACAATGAGCTCTTTGCACCAGGTTGAAATCATAGCGGCGGAGCTTGAGGAGGATGCGTTGTAACCGTGGCGTCATGTCATTGAGGTCTTTTTGGATGATGTGAACCAATGGCCTGTGGTCTGTCTTGACCGTGAATTTGGGGAGTCCATACACATAATCATGGAACTTGTCGATCCCTGTAAGGAGACCCAGGCATTCTTTCTCAATCTGAGCGTCTCGTTGCTCAGTGGGTGTCATGGCTCTAGAGGCAAATGCGACTGGGGCCCAGGAGGAGGAGTCATCTCGCTGGAGGAGCACTGCCCCAATGCCATCCTGGCCCGCGTCGGTGTATATTTTTGTTTCCTTGGTGGGGTCGAAAAACGCCAGCACCTGGGCCTTGGTGAGTTTCGCCCTGAGCTCACGCCACTCTTACTCATGAGCGGGTAGCCACTGGAAATCCGTCATTTTTTTAGCGGGATGGCGGAGGGCCACCAAGTTGGGGATGAGCTTCCCAAGGAAGTTGACCATCCCTAGAAAGCGGAGGACCGCCTTCTTGTCCTCTGAGGTCTTCATGGCGTTGATCGCCGAAATCTTGTCAGCATCTGGCCGCCCGCCTTGCTGCAAAATGTGGTTGGTAAGGAATTTGATTTCTGATTGACCGAACGAGCATTTGGCTCTGTTGAGTCGGAGGCCATGCTCGTGGATCCTGTGGAACACCTGCTTGAAGAGATCGATGTGCTCTTGAGGAGTTGTGGACCAGATTATGACATCGTCGACGTACACTCGCACCCCCTCGATGCCCTCCATCATTTGTTCCATTATGCGGTGGAACACCTCTGAGGCAGAGATGATGCCAAAGGGCATTCGGTTGTAACATTAGCGACCGAACGGGGTATTGAATGTGCACAGCTTGCGACTAAACACGTCCAGCTGTAGTTACCAAAACCCCTTGGAGGCGTCCAGCTTCGTGAAGAATTTGGCATGAGCCATCTCGCCGGTTAGTTCTTCTCGTTTAGGTATTGGGTATTGTTCCCTCATGATGTTGCGGTTCAAATCTTTGGGGTCGATACAGATTCGAAGTTCCCCTGACGGCTTCTGGATGCAAACCATGGAGCTAACTCAGTCCGTGGGTTCCGTGACCTTAGAAATGACGCCCTGGTCCTGGAGGTCTTGCAGCTGCTGCTTGAGGTGGTCCTTGAGGGGTGCCGGCACCCGACGGGGTGCGTGAACCACAGGGGTGGCATTTGGCTTCAATAGGATTTTGTATCGGTATGGGAGTGTGCCCATACCTTTGAACACGCTATGGTATTGCGCTATGATGTCATCGAGTTGAGCCTGGAAGTTATCACCTGGTGAGGCTGTTGCCTGTGCGGACGACATGGTGTGAACCTGCTGCACAAGGTTCAGGAGTTTGCCGGCCCGAGCACCGAGCAGGGAAGCTCTGTCAGGCCCGAGCACCGAGCAGGGAAGCTCTGTCAGGCCCGAGCACCGAGCAGGGAAGCTCTGTCAGGCCCGAGCACCGAGCAGGGAAGCTCTGTCAGGCCCGAGCACCGAGCAGGGAAGCTCTGTCAGGCCCGAGCACCGAGCAGGGAAGCTCTGTCAGGCCCGAGCACCGAGCAGGGAAGCTCTGTCAGGCCCGAGCAGGGAAGCTCTGTCAGGCCCGAGCACCGAGCAGGGAAGCTCTGTCAGGCCCGAGCAGGGAAGCTCTGTCAGGCCCGAGCACCGAGCAGGGAAGCTCTGTCAGGCCCGAGCACCGAGCAGGGAAGCTCTGTCAGGCCCGAGCACCGAGCAGGGACGCTCTGTCAGGCCCGAGCACCGAGCAGGGAAGCTCTGTCAGGCCCGAGCAGGGAAGCTCTGTCAGGCCCGAGCACCGAGCAGGGAAGCTCTGTCAGGCCCAAGCACCGAGCAGGGAAGCTCTGTAAGGCCCGAGCACCGAGCAGGGAAGCTCTGTCAGGCCCGAGCACCGAGCAGGGAAGCTCTGTCAGGCCCGAGCACCGAGCAGGGAAGATCTGTCAGGCCCGAGCACCGAGCAGGGAAGCTCTGTCAGGCCCGAGCACCGAGCAGGGAAGCTCTGTCAGGCCCGAGCACCGAGCAGGGAAGCTCTGTCAGGCCCGAGCACCGAGCAGGGAAGCTCTGTCAGGCCCGAGCACCGAGCAGGGAAGCTCTGTCAGGCCCGAGCACCGAGCAGGGAAGCTCTGTCAGGCCCGAGCACCGAGCAGGGAAGCTCTGTCAGGCCCGAGCACCGAGCAGGGAAGCTCTGTCAGGCCCGAGCACCGAGCAGGGAAGCTCTGTCAGGCCCGAGCACCGGGCAGGGAAGCTCTGTCAGGCCCGAGCACCGAGCAGGGAAGCTCTGTCAGGCCCGAGCACCGAGCAGGGAAGCTCTGTCAGGCCCGAGCACCGAGCAGGGAAGCTCTGTCAGGCCCGAGCACCGAGCAGGGAAGCTCTGTCAGGCCCGAGCACCGAGCAGGGAAGCTCTGTTGGTTCCTACGATTTCAAATCGCAGCGTTGCTTTTAATGACCTATTGGATACCGCAAGTTGGTGTCATAATATACACACAAGTATATGATGGTGCACAGACAGACATTGATTGACACACAGGATGACCAATGAACACACAGAACACAGCAGCCAATCACTAGACAGGATATGGCCACTATAAAGCCAGAGGGCACTAGTTTTCCCGCTCTCTTGGGATGCAGCATCTGAGACAGCCAGAGCCCTTGTAGCAATAACTCGAACATTCACCATGTGGTCATAAGATAGTCTGGTCAGATTAGCCTCAGGTCTTCAGTCAACTCAGCATAGTGTCAACCCACAGTTAAAGCATGTTTAATAGTTAATAAAATAGAGTTGCATTTCTCCAAGTGTTGGAAGCCAGTCTTTCTCACTGCTATGGTAAACGCAGTCATCGCAGACCCAGCATACCCAACACATCAGCTGGCATGAGCCACTGGCAGCAATGGCATTGCCATTGTAGTTGAGGAGCTGGCAGGCCAGTGGAAGAATGCTTGGTCTGACGCGGATGGTGTCGAGGTCAGACTTTGAAATTAGGTTTACTGAAGCGCCGGTGTCCAGCTTCAAACGTATGCGAGCCTTGTTGACCGTAAGGGTGGCACACCACTCATCGTCCGGATCAATGCTCATTATTGGGAGTTGTTTCACCATCGTTGAGACAGGCAGCGCATGCTTAGTGATGATGCCCACCCGGAATGGGGATTTGAGGCACTCAGCGTCAGGATCTGGTAGACTGTCAGGGTCGGAGTCTGTCACGGCCTGCTGTATTGATCGGACGCTCCTGCGCTGTGGCTGGGATCGCTGTACGTTGGGCAGTGGAGCAGATCTGCAAAGGGCTGCGTAGTGGCCAAGCTTGCCACACTGGAGACAGCGTCGAGATTTTGCTGGACATTGCCGCTTTAAATGGGCGGAGTGTGGTAACCCTAACCCTTATCCATCTATCAAAATTACTCTGTTTGAGCCTTTCAAACTCCATGCATGCTTGACGAAATTCTTTCCTTAAATTTCTAAACCTTTGTCTGTAAGCTTCAGGCACTAGCTCATGTGCACTTAAGATGGATTTCTTCACCTCCTCATACGTTCCAGATACCTCCTCCGGTAGTGATGCAAACACTTCACAAGCTCTACCTACCAGCTTTGTTTGAATCAGTAACACCCACATGTCCTGTGGCCATTTTGTTTGTTTACCTACCTTCTCAAATGAAATGAAAAAGGCTTCCACTTCCTTCTCGTCAAACCTTGGCAATGCTTGGACATATTTAAATAGATCCCCACCACGTCTTCGACTATGACGCTCTGTCTCATTATCCCCATCATTATCATCCAACTGTACGTTTCCCTTTACGTCTGCCAATTTTAATTGACTGTCATGTTTCACGGCCATTTTCCAAAGTTCAAACTCCCTCTCTTTATCTTTTTCCCTGATCTGTATCTCCCTTTCTTTTTCTTTTTGTTCTCTCTCTCTTTCTTTTTCCTCTCTCTCTCTTTCGTATTCAAGCCGCTTTAATTCTCTCTCATGTTCCATTTGTTTAATTTGCAACTGAATTTTTGCCATTTCCAATGAGTCAGACTCTATCTCAGGCAACTTTAAATGTTTAACCACCACCATAATTACCTAATCTTTTCGCATTTTGTCAGGTAATGTTAACTGCAATGTTTTTGCCAAGCCTAACAGTCTGCTTTTTGTCTCTGTCCGTAAGGTACTGCGTGTGACATTCTCCACCCCCAAAAACTTTGGAGCCTCTGAAAGAGCCATTGTCCACAACATACTTAAACTCAAATACCACACCGGAAAAGCAACAGTCCTTCACTGTCTTTAAGTACACAAAAGCCAATCCAATAGATAGACTTTTATCCCCCTCGAGCCCCCAATTGTTATGGGAGCGGCGTTTTCAGAACCCCAAAATGTATCATGGAGTTCAACCAACCCCCACTTTAATGTATTGTTGCTTTTGAAACACACGGCTTGTTCTCCAGGTGTGGTATTACAATTATGGACACGTGGGTTTTTAAACACAAAACAATGTTTATTCCATGAATTCAACTTAACCTTCTTAAATAAACATTGGATCGCTTAACACCCCTTACTTAAAATAATACAACACTAAATAATTCCTTAAAATGTTCCTTCAAACCTCCAAAAGACTTAACACCTATAAACAGAAACATATCAGGTTAAAGACATTGCTATTTTGAGTTTAAATCACTCAAATGATTCAGAGATATTCTTTCCTGGCAAAGATCACAGTAGATCCAGCTTACTGCAAACATAGACACACCCAAGCTCTTTTCTCAAAACTGGCTTTCTCCTTTCAAAACAGCTCACAGCAAACCAGCAATGCACTTTTCAGCTGCTTTCCCAAACTGAAACTAAAAACAGACAAAGCAGAAGTGATCTCAGCTCAGCTCCCCCCTCTGACATCACTTCAGTAATATGAGCTGCTCTATTTCGCAAAGGTACATTGCTTAAACATCTATTTCTTAAAGGTACTCTCACATGACACTGGCTGTAGAAAGGAATAGTGCGATCTTCCTGGCATCTGATGTGGCCTCGAGGTCGGTGGCTTCAAGATAGAGCTGGAACATCTGTTTGAAAATGTTCCAGTTTGCACCGAAGTTGCCGGCGATGCGGAGCTGCGGAGGCGGGCGGACACTGCCCATGTTACCGGATGGCTGATCCCTGCTCAAGGCAGATTATCTCAAGGTAGGTCCGTCAAACTTCAGCATTACTCACTGGTACCATGATGTGTTGGGTAAGCTGGGTCTATGTGGACTGCGTTTGATGCAGTGTAGAGAGAGACAGGCTTCCAACACTTGAAGAGATGCAACACGATTTTATTAAACAAGAACTATAATACATGCTTAACTGTGGGTTGACACTATGCTAACTTGACTGGAGACCTGAGGCTAACCTGACCAGACTAACTGACTACCACATGGTGTTTGTACCAGCTGCTGCTCACAAGCTCTGACTGTCTCAGAGGCTGGATCCTGAGAGAGCGGGAAAACTGGTGCCCTCTGGCTTTATTGTTGTTGTGTCCTGTCTGGTGATTGGCTGTTGTGTTCTGTGTGCTCACTGGTTATCCTGTGTGTCAATCACTGCAAGTCTGCACTCCACCATATACCTGGATGTATATTATGACACACTAGACAGAGTTAAACAACCAATCAGATCTAAGCTCTGCAGTCCTGTTGTGAATAGTGGTGATCAATTAAAAACTCACAGAGGAGGAGGCTCCAAAGTATCCTCATCCTCAATGGCGGGGAGCCCAGCACATCAGTGCAAAAGATAAGGCTGAAGTATTTTCAACCATCTTTAGCCAGAAGTGCCCAGTGGATGGTCTACCTTTGTTTACTCTGGAGGTCCACAGCATCACAGATGTCTGTCTTCAGCCAATATGATTCATTCCACGTGATATCAAGAAGCGGCTGAAGGCACTGGATACTGCAAGGACTATAGGCCGTGACAATATTCCGGCAATAGGACTGAAGACTTGTGCTCCAGAACTTGCCGCATCCCTAGCCAAGCTGTTCCAGTACAGCTACAACACTGGCATCTACCCGGCAACGTGGAAAATTACCCAGGTGTGTCCTGTACACAAGAAACAGGATAAATCCAACCCAGCCAATTACCGCCCTATCAGTCTACTCTCCATCATCAGCAAAGTGATGGAAGGAGTCATCAACAGTGTTATCAAGTGGCACTCAGCAACAACCTGCTCACTGACACTAAGTTTGGATTCCGTGCCATTTAAAAGACACTGGAAGCATTAGTGATAATGTCATTGGATTATTATTCCAAGACCCAGGATATTGCTCTGAGGACACAGGTTCAAATCCATGTTTGGATCAGGGTCACTCAGCTCCTGATCCAAACATGGATTTGAACCTGTGTCCCCAGAGCAATAGCTTGGGCCTTGGAATAATAATCCAATGACATTATCACTAATGCTCCCAGTGTCTTTTAAATGAAAGTGATTGTCCTTGACATCATTTGACTGAATTTGGCTCCAAGGAGCCCTCGCAAAATTGAAGTCAATTAGAATCAGGGGAAAACTCCCCACTGGTTAAAGTCATATCTGGCATAAAGGAAGATGGTTGTGGTGGTTGGAGGTCAATCATCTCAACTCCAGGACTATACTGCAGGAGTTCCTCAGGATAGTGACCTAGCCCCAACCATCTTCAGCTGCTTCGTCAATGACCTTCATAAGTGGGGATCATAGAATAGAATCCCTACACTGCAGAAAGATGCCATTTGGCCCATCAAGTCTGCACCAGTTCTTGGAAAGAGCACCCCATTCGCCTCTACCCTAGCCCCAGTAACCCTACCTAACTTTTTGGGCACTAAGGGCAATTTATCATGGCCAATCCACCTAACCTCTTTGTGCTGTGTGAGGAAACCGGAGCACCCGGAGGAAACCCACGCAGACACGGGGAGAATGTGCAAACTCCACACAGTCACCCAAGGACGGAATTGAACCCGGGTCCCTGGAACTGTGAGGCAGCAGTGCTAACCACTGTGCCACTTTGTCATGTTCACTGATGATTGCAAATGTCAGCACTATTTGTGACTCCTCAGGTACTGAAGCAGCCTGTGTTCAAGAGCAGACCAAAGACTGGGAATTCTGTGGAGCTTACTCGCCTCCTGACTCCCCAAAGCCTATCCTCCATCTATTAATTCTAACCTACTCTTGTATCCACACTATTTATATGGCTAGTCCAGTTCATATTTCTGATGAATAGTAACTCCAGGATGTTGATAGTGGGGGATTCAGCAACGGTAATGTCACTGAATGTCAAGGAGAGATGGTTGGATTCCATTTTCTTGGAGATGAAGTGCCAGTGTCATTGTCTGGCACTTTGTGATACAAATGTAACTTACCACTTATCAGCCCAAGCCTGAATGTTGACCAAGCTTTGCTGCATAAAGACATGGGCTGCTGAGGAGTTGCAAATTGTGTTGAACATTCAACAGTCATCAGCGAATATCCCCATTTCGGACCTTACAATCCTAACATCAGCTGCCTCAGACGAAAGTGTTTAAAGCACTGGCTGTTACAAATGTCAAAGGCTTCCTCAAAAGCCAAGTACATTTCAAAAGGCTTCAAATCCCTGAGGCAGGAGATGTTAGGAATGGGTAAGTGAAAATGCAGTGATTTTTCACCGTACTGTCTGGATTGCTATCCAGCTTTCAGGCAAGGGTGAGTGATGGGGGTCTCTGATGGGAGTTTCTGATGGGGGTTTATGAAGGGGGTCTCTGATGGGGGTCAAACTTGCACCAAAGCCCGCCTGGTAGATTTCACGCTGTGGCGGTTGGTGTTTAGCTGGGGAGGGGTGGGGGGGGGGAGAGATTTGGCTGATCGAGATATCGTGGCTAATATTTTTCTCATCCCCATTCTCCTATCTTTTCCCCATAACCCCATATCCCCTTGTTAATCAAGAACGCATCTATCTCTGTCTTAAAGACACTCAGTGATTTGGCCTCCGCAGTCTTCTGTGGCAAAGAGTTCCACAGAGATTCACCACCCTCTGGCTGAAGAAATTCCTCCTCATCTCTGTTTTATAGGATCGTCTCTTTAGTCTGAGACTATGTCCTCTGCTTCAAGTTTTTCCTACAAGTGGAAACATTGTCTCCACATCCACTCTATCCAGGCCTCGCAGTATCCTCCAAGTTTCAATAAGATCCCCCCTCATCCTTCTAAACTCCAACGAGTACAGACCCAGAGTCATCAACCGTTCCTCATATCACAAGCTCTTCTTTCCAGGGATCATTCTTGTGAACCTCCCCTGGACCCTTTCCAAGGCCAGCACATCCTTCCTTAGATACAGGGCCCAAAACTGCTCACAATACTCCAAATGGCGTCTGACCAGAATCTTATACAGTCTCAGAAGTACATCCCTAGTCTTGTATTCTAGACCTCTTGTCATGAATGCTAACATTGCATTTGCCTTCCTAACTGCCGACTGGATCTGCACGTAAACCTTAAGAGAATCGTGAGCAAGGACTCCCAAGTCCCTTTGTGCTTCTGATTTCCTCAGCTTTTCCCCATTTAGAAAATAGTCTATGCCTCCATTTCTCCTTCCAAACTGCATAGAATCATAGACTTTACAGTGCAGAAGGAGGTCATTCGGCCCATCGAATTTGCACCGGCCCTTGGAAAGAACACCCCACTTAAGCCTGTGCCTCCACCCTATCCCATAACCCTGTAACCCCACCCAACCTTTTTGGACACTAAGGGCAATTTATCATGGCCAATCCACCTAACCTGCGCGTCTTTGGACTGTGGGAGGAAACCGGAACACCCGGAGGAAACCCACGCACACACGGGGAGAATGTGCAGACTCCACACAGCCAGTGACCCAACCCGGAATCGAACCTGGGACCCTGGAGCTATGAAGCAACTGTGCTAACCACTATGCTACCCTGCTGCATAACCTCACACTTTTACACATTGTATTCCATCTGCCAGTTCACTGCCCACTCTCCTAGCTTGTCCAAATCCTTCTGCAGCCTGCCTACCTTTTCAATACTACCTGTCTCTCGACAGATCTTTGTATCATCTGCAAATTTAGCAACAGTGCCTTCAGTTCCTTCTTCCAGATCATTAATGTATATTGTGAAAAGTTGTGGTCCCAGCACCGACCCTGAGGCACACCGTTAGTCACCGGCTGCCATCCTGAAAAAGACCCCTTTATCCCCACTCTCTTCCTTCTGCCAGTCAGCTAACCCTCTATCCATGCCAGGATCTTACATTTAACACCATGGGCTCTTAACTTATTTAACAGTCTCCTATGCGGCTCCTTGTCAAAGGCCTTCTGGAAACCTAAATATAAAGTCATTGGACTTCTAATTCCAGATTTTTACTGAATTCAAGTTTCACCATCTGCAGTGGGGTGATTTGAACCTGGGTCCCCAGAGCATTACTCTGGGTTTCTGCATTACTATCCAATGTTTCATTCGACTTCCCTTTGGCAAATCCTCTGCCGCAGAATTCTTTCAATGTATTACCTCCAACATCCTCAAAGACAGAGAAGGAATTATTTGCTAAATGCTGTTTAGGTGGAATAGCCATGATAAATTGGCCCTTACTGTCCAAAGGTTAGGTGGGGTTACTGGATTATAGGGACAAGGTAGGGGTTTTGGCCTTGGTAAGGTGCTCTTTCAGAGGATCAGTGCAGACTCGATGGGCTGAATGGCCTCCTTCTGCACTGTGGGGATACTGTGAATCTGCTATTTCTAGAGCAATTCAGGACATACTAATGACATGCTAATGACATGCTAATGACATGCTAATGACATGCTAATGCATTCTGCCCATGTGAATCTAGAGCATTCTCATTCGAGGGGCTGGAATTGGTGCTCGAGAGCTGGACAAGCTGGAGCTGCTTACATGTACCACATTCCCCACACACACACACATTCCAGACAAGAAGATGACCCCATGAAGAGGAACATAGAACATAGAACAGTACAGCACAGAACAGGCCCTTCGGCCCTCAATGTTGTGCCGAGCCATGATCACCCTACTCAAACCCACGTATCCACCCTATACCCGTAACCCAACAACCCCCCCTTAACCTTACTTTTATTAGGACACTACGGGCAATTTAGCATGGCCAATCTACCTAACCCGCACATCTTTGGACTGTGGGAGGAAACCGGAGCACCCGGAGGAAACCCACGCACACAGGGGGAGGACGTGCAGACTCCACACAGACAGTGACCATGCCGGGAATTGAACCTGGGACCCTGGAGCTGTGAAGCATTTATGCTAACCACCATGCTACCCTGCTGCCCCTCACAAATCTAATTTATTTGACTTTCAGCCAGAATATTAGCCCCTGTAAATGGGCTGGAGTTTGTTATCAGCACAAAGAGACCCAAATGAACATGGTTCAGTCCTGAATGTGAGTAACAGAATGGGAGCACCAATCTTCGTGGATGCAGAGCTTGAGAGAATGTTGGATGCGGTGGAGGAGAGGTGAGACACCCTCTTCCCGAGGGTGGGCAGGAGGCTAGCACCTGTGGTTGTTAACCTGGTCTGGGTGGAGATGGCTGAGGTGCTCACTCAGCACGCTGAGCCTCACCAGGTGGATCGGCACGCAGTGTCGCAAGAAGATGAATAACCTCCTTAGGGCAGCTCGGGTTCTGTTCCCCTGACATCACTCATGTCCCTCACTCCTCACGTCACACCCTCACTCCCAAAGCGGCCAATCAAACCCACCTGCCCTAATCTCCCTCACATCCTGCCCTGCACCAAACCCCAACACCTGTATTGTCCTCTTTGGCCAGGTGTCTTGCACAAACGCACCACCAGCCACCGACATCGCCCCTCCCCCCCCTCCCCGTGTAACTTGCCTCCATGCATCTCATCATGTCCTTTCTTTGTTCCTGTAACAGAAGAGAGCAGGAGAAGACCGGAAAGGGCGTCCCGGATCGCCAAGCAGAGGATGATGGAATTATCTGGGGAGGTGCAGGAGCGGACTATCTCTGAGACACGTGAGCCCCCAATGCAAAATGTCTCCATAGCAAGGGAGTCTCCCCTCTCCCCCAGACCGTTCCATCCCAAGATCTCACCATGTGTCTTGTGTTTTGTCTTTCAGGATCACTCACAGACCAGGCTGATCCGTCTGGGTATCTCAGTCCCAGCCACAACAGCAGCAAACCCTGGGAGACCAGTCTGGGGAGGACACCGACGTCTCACCACTGCGTTTACCTGCACTCTCCACCATCACAGTGACTATCATCTCAGTGGGGCATTTTATTGAAAAGGCTTCTGAGTCACCATCTGATCTGCATGTCACACATGCTGCAGCACATCAGGTGGAGGTAGGAACACCCGAGGGAGCGGATGGTCAGAGAGCAACCCGCCCCCAGGGAACAGCTGTGGTCCAAACAGGTGTTGCGCTTTTGGAAAGTATGATCCCATCACTGGTGGAGATGCAGTCGCAGAGTCAGGAATTACAGGAGGGTGTGCCTGGGTCCAGTTGGCAGTCACAGAGTCTGAAAACAGAGAAAAGGCCCTTTGGTTCAACGCGTCTCCACTGGCCAAAATCAACCACCTAACTATTCTAATCCCATTTTCCAGCACTTGGCCCATTGCCCCATCTTCCCTGGGATCGCAAGAGCACATTTAAATATTTCTTAAATGTTATGAGGGTCTCTGCCTCCACCACCCTTTCTGGCAGCAAGTTCCAGACTCCCACCACCCTCTGGGTGAGGGATGTTCCCCTCACATCCCCTCGAATCCACCTGCCCCTCATCTTAAATCTCTGCCCCCTGGTCATTGACCCCTCCACCAAAGGAAAATGTTTATTCCTGTCTACTCTATCTATGCCCCTTATAATTTTATACATCTCAATCCTGTCCCCCCTCAGTCTCCTCTGCTCCAAGGAAAACAACCCCAGTCTATCCAATCTCTCCTCATCGCTAAAACTCTCCAGTCCAGGCAACATCCTGGTAAATCTCCTCTACACCCTTTCCAGTTATCACTGTAATACTGTAGCTGTGGCCTAACCAATTTTTATACAGTTCCAGCATAACCTCCCTGTTCTTAAACTCTATGCCTCGGCTAATAAAGGCAAGTTTACCATCTGCCTTCTTTACCACTGTATCCACCTGTTCTGCTACCTTAAGGGACGGGTGTACATGCACACCAAGCTCCCTCTGATCCTCGGGGCTTCCCAGGGTCCTGCTGTTTATCCTGTATTCCCTCGCCTTGTTTGTCCTGCCCAAATACATCACCTCACACTTATCCGGATTGAATTCCATTTGCCACTGATCAGCCCATCTGACCAGCCCAACGATATCCTTTTAAAAAAATTAATTTATAGGATGTGGGTGTCGCTGGTTAGGCCACCATTTATCGCCTATCCTTGGCTGCCCTTCAGAAGGTGGTGGTGAGAGCTGCCTTCTTGAACCGCTGCAGTCCCTGACCAATTGGGCCAGTGGGCCGATGAATGGAAGATGGAGTTTAATTTGGATAAATGTGAGGTGATGCATTTTGGTCTATCAAATCAGGGCAGGACTGACTCAGTTAATGGTAGAGAATTGGGGAGAGTTACAGAACAAAGAGATTAGGGGTACAGGTTCATAGCTCCTTGAAGGTGGAGACGCAGGTGGACAGGGTGGTGAAGAAGGCATTCAGCATGCTGGGTTTCATTGGTCAGAATATTGAATACAGGAGTTGGGACATCTTGTTGAAGTTGTACAAGACATTGGTAAGACCACACATGGAACACTGTGTTCAGTTCTGGTCACCCTATTATAGGAATGATATTGTTAAACACACACAACACCGCAGCCAATCACCAGTTAGAGCACACTCACTATAAAGACAGAGGGCATCAGTTTTCCCGCTCAATTGGGATGCAGCCTCTCAGAAGGACAGAGCTCACAGCTTACAGCACAGATCCTCACCATGTGCTGAGTGCATAGACTGGTTAGGATAGGCATAGGTCTTTAGTTTAATCTAACATAGTGTCGACCCACAGTGAAAGTATGTTCAACAGTTTCTAGCTTAATAAAATAGTGTTGCACTATTTCAAGTGTTGGTAGCCTGTATGTGTTACTGTTGAGGTAAACGCAGTCTCCACAGATCCAGAGTATCATGGCTAATCTTTTGTGGACTCAGCTCCACTTTCCGGCCCGAACACCATAACCCTTAATCCCTTTATTCTTCAAAAAACTATCTATCTTTACCTTAAAAACATGTAATGAAGGAGCCTCAACTGCTTCACTGGGCAAGGAATTCCATAGATTCACAACCCTCTGGGTGAAGAAGTTCCTCCTAAACTCAGTCCTAAATCTACTTCCCCTTATTTTGAGGCTATGTCCCCTAGTTCTGCTGTCACCCGCCAGTGGAAACAACCTGCCCGCATCTATCCTATCTATTCCCTTCATAATTTTAAATGTTTCTATAAGATCCCCCCTCATCCTTCTAAATTCCAACGAGTACAGTCCCAGTCTACTCAACCTCTCCTCATAATCCAACCCCTTCAGCTCTGGGATTAACCTAGTGAATCTCCTCTGCACACCCTCCAGCGCCAGTACGTCCTTTCTCAAGTAAGGAGACCAAAACTGAACACAATACTCCAGGTGTGGCCGCACTAACACCTTATACAATTGCAACATAACCTCCCTAGTCTTAAACTCCATCCCTCTAGCAATGAAGGACAAAATTCCATTTGCCTTCTTAATCACCTGTTGCACTTGTAAACCAACCTTCTGTGACTCATGCACTAGCACACCCAAGTCTCTCTGAACAGCGGCATGCTTTAATATTTTATCATTTAAATAATAGTCCCGTTTGCTGTTATTCCTACCAAAATAGATAACCTCACATTTGTCAACATTGTATTCCATCTGCCAGATCCTAGCCCATTCGCTTAACCTATCCAAATCCCTCTGCAGACTTCCAGTATCCGCTGCACTTTTTGCTTTACCACTCATCTTAGCGTCATCTGCAAACTTGGACACATTGCCCTTGGTCCCCAACTCCAAATCATCTATGTAAATTGTGAACAATTGTGGGCCCAACACGGATCCCTGAGGGACACCACTAGCTACTGATTGCCAACCAGAGAAACACCCATTTATCCCAACTCTTTGCTTTCTATTAATTAACCAATCCTCTATACATGCTACTACTTTACCCTTAATGCCATGCATCTTTATCTTATGCAGCAACCTTTTGTGTGGCACCTTGTCAAAGGCTTTCTGGAAATCCAGATATACCACATCCATCGGCTCCCCGTTATCTACTGCACTGGTAATGTCCTCAAAAAATTCCACTAAATTAGTTAGGCATGCCCTGCCCTTTATGAACCCATGCTGCGTCTGCCCAATGGGACAATTTCTATCCAGATGCCTCGCAATTTCTTCCTTGATGATAGATTCCAGCATCTTCCGTACTACTGAAGTTAAGCTCACTGGCCTATAATTTCCTGCTTTCTGCCTACCTCCTTTTTTAAACAGTGGCGTCACGTTTGCTAATTTCCAATCCACCGGGACCACCCCAGAGTCTAGTGAATTTCGGTAAATTATCACTAGTGCATCTGCAATTTCCCTAGCCATCTCTTTTAGCACTCTGGAATGCATTCCATCAGGGCCAGGAGACTTGTCTACCTTTAGCCCCATTAGCTTGCCCATCACTCCCTCCTTAGTGATAACAATCCTCTCAAGGTCCTCACCTGTCATAGCCTCATTTCTATCAGTCACTGGCATGTTAGAACATAGAACATAGAATGATACAGCGCAGTACAGGCCCTTCGGCCCTCGATGTTGCACCGACATGGAAAAAAAACTAAACGCCATCTAACCTACACTATGCCCTTATCATCCATATGCTTATCCAATAAATTTTTAAATGCCCTCAATGTTGGCGAGTTCACTACTGTTGCAGGTAGGGCATTCCACGGCCTCACCACTCTTTGCGTAAAAAACCCACCTCTGACCTCTGTCCTATATCTATTATTTGTGTCTTCCACTGTGAAGACCGACCCAAAAAACCTGTTCAGTTCCTCAGCCATTTCCTCATTTCCCATTATTAAAACTCCCTTCTCATCCTCTAAAGGACCAATATTTACCTTAGCCACTCTTTTTTGTCTTATATATTTGTAAAAACTTTTACTGTCTGTTTTTATATTCTGAGCAAGTTTACTCTCATACTCTATCTTACTCTTCTTTATAGCTTTTTTAGTAGCTTTCTGTTGCTCCCTAAAGATTTCCCAGTCCTCTAATCTCCCAGCAATCTTTGCCACTTTATATGCTTTTTCCTTCAATTTGATACTCTCCCTTATTTCCTTAGATGTCCACGGTCGATTTTCCCTCTTTCTTCCGTTCTTCCTTTTTGTTGGTATAAACCTTTGCTGAGCACTGAAAAATCGCTTGGAAGGTTCTCCACTGTTCCTCAACTGTTCCACCATAAAGTCTTAGCTCCCAGTCTACCTTAGCTAGTTCTTCTCTCATCCCCTTGTAATCTCCTTTGTTTAAACACAAAACACTAGTATTTGATTTTACTTTCTCACCCTCCATCTGTATTTTAAATTCTACCATATTGTGATCGCTCCTTCCGAGAGGATCCCTAACTATGAGATCATGAATCAATCCTATCTCATTACACAGGACAAGATTTAGGACCGCTTGTTCCCTCGTAGGTTCCATTACATACTGTTCTAGGAAACTATCGCGGATACATTCTATAAACTCCTCCTCAAGGTTGCCTTGACCGACCTGGTTAAACCAATCGACATGTAGATTAAAATCCCCCATGGTAACTGCTGTACCATTTCTACATGCATCAGTTATTTCTTTGTTTATTGCCTGCCTCACCATATCGTTACTATTTGGTGGCCGATAGACTACTCCTATCAGTGACTTTTTCGCCTTACTATTCCTGATTTCCACCCAAATGGATTCAACCTTATCCTCCATCGCACCGATGTCATCCCTTACTATTGCCCGGATGTCATCCTTAAATAACAGAGCAACACCACCTCCCTTACCATCCACTCTGTCCTTCCGAATAGTTTGATACCGCGGATATTTAACTCCCAGTCATGACCATCCTTTAACCATGTTTCAGTAATGGCCACTAAATCATAGTCATTCACGATGATTTGTGCCATCAACTCATTTACTTTATTCCGAATACTACGAGCATTCAGGTACAACAGGATGCCGTTTGGGATCATCTCTGTATCAGAAGTGTTCCATAGGATTATGGAACAGATGATGGAAGGTATTGAAGGGGTTCGCGTCAATGTCGATGACATAATCATCTGGTCCACCACTCCGCAGGAGCATGTTAATCGCCTCCAGCGCATATTCAGACGAATACATGAGAATGGCCTCCGCCTTAACAGGGCCAAATACTCCTTTGGTCAGACAGAAATTAAATTCCTCGGGGCCCACATCTCCCAGTTGGATGTACAGCCGGATGCGGACAAGGTAGCTGACATCAAGGCTATGAAGACACCGGAGGACAAGAAGGCGGTCCTCCGCTTTTTGGGCATGGTCAACTTCTTAGGGAAATTCATCCCTAACCTCACCTCTCATACCACGGCTCTCAGGAACCTGATCAGGAAGACGACAGACTTCCAATGGCTCCCTGCCCACGAACACGAATGGAGGGAACTCAAGGCAAAACGGACCACGGCCCCGGTCTTAGCTTTTTTTGATCCAGCCAAGGAGACCAAAATTTCTACCAGTGCCAGCCAATCCGGCATTGGAGCAGTGCTCCTTCAACGTGATCAGGCCTCATCATGGGCCCCAGTTGCATATGCATCGCGTGTGATGACCCCCACTGAGCAGCTCTTTGCGCAGATTGAAAAGGAGTGCCTGGGCCTGCTGACTGGTGTTGTTATATTCCACGATTATGTCTACGGCCTCCCTCAGTTCACTGTCGAGACAGACCATCGCCCGCTGGTCAATATCGTACAGAAAGACCTGAACGACATGACACCTCGCCTCCAGCGTATTCTTCTCAAGCGTATCGCTCCGGCGATACGACTTCCAGCTGGTATACACCCCAGGCAAGGACCTCATCGTTGCTGAAGCTCTCTCCAGGTCAGTCACCACTCCATGTGACCCAGCGGGATTTGTCTGCCAGGTTGACGCCCAGGTGGCATTCGCGGCCTCCAATCTACCTGCCTCGGATGAACGCCTCGTCCAAATTCGTCGCGAGACAGCTGCCGACCCCTTGCTCCAGCGTGTCATGTGCCACCTAACGGTCAAGGGCCAATGCCCTCAATTCTATAATGTCAGAGATGATCTGCCGGTAGTAGACGAAGTTCTTCTAAAACTGGACCACATTGTCATCCCGCATAGCATGCGCCAGCTTGTCCTGGAACAACTACACGAGGGCCACCTTGGAGTGGAGAAGTGCCGCCGATGGGCCCGAGAGGCAGTGTACTGGCCCGGCATTAATGAGGACATAACCAACACCGTGCTCAACTGCCCCACTTGTCAGCGATTCCAGCCAGCCCAACCACGTGAAACCGTGCAGCCCCATGAGTCGGTCACGTCACCCTGGACCAAGGTGGGCATTGACCTGTTTCATGCGTTAGGTAGAGACTATGTCCTAATCGTGGACTACTTTTCGAATTACCCGGATGTGATACGGCTGCACGACCTCACCTCGTCTGCAGTCATTCGTGCATGTAAAGAAACCTTTGCTCGACACGGCATCCCACTCACGGTTATGTCCTACAATGGCCCCTGCTTCGCCAGCCAAGAATGGTCCAACTTTGCCAGGTGGTACAATTTTGCCCATGCAACGTCCAGTCCCCTGTACCCCCAATCCAACGGCAAAGCAGAGAAGGGAGTACATATCGTCAAACGGCTCCTATGCAAGGCTGCCGATGCTGGGTCTGATTTTTACCTTGCCTTGCTGGCCTAACCATCCGCCCCCTTGTCCACTGGCCTGTCACCAGCTCAACTACTCATGAATTGCACCCTGAGGACGACGGTGCCGTCCATCCATGTCCCAGACCTCGACCACGTTCCCGTCCTTCGCTGGATGCAGCTGTCTCGTGCACAAGGCGGCTCATGACTCTCGTGCAGCTGATCTCCCTGCTCTGGCTCCCCATGACAACGTCCGCGTCCATCTTCCGGATGGTGGCTGGTCTGCAGCCGCTGTTGTCTTCCGGCAGGTGGCCCCCTGCTCGTTCTTGGTTCGTCTACCGGATGGCTCTCTTCTGCGCTGCAATTGACGCACTCTTTGTCTCGTTCCACGCTCGCCACGTGATCTTCAGGTCTCGCCACGCCGTCATGACGACCCTGCCATGGACTACTCAGAGCTCCCTGTTGCTCTGCCACCCCCTGACTCTGACGCAGTCCAGCCCTTTCCTGAGCCGGCGGCTCTTAACCTACCCTTGAGGCGGTCAACCAGAATTCGTCGGCCACCTCAGAGACTAAATTTATGAACTTTTCAAATTTATGGACACTCTGAATTGTTTTGTTGCTTTGTTTGATCATTTCCCTGGTTTGTATATAATGTTGATCTCGTTACTCTTTTGTTGCAGACTGTTTATCTGCACCAGACACCTTCCCATGTAAATAGCTTAGTTCTTATGTACATAGTCTTGTAAATATGTCTTCGCACTCCACACGTAATTAGGAACATTATCACCACACATTATTTATTGCCACAAACATACATTTTTTTTATAAAAGGGGAAAATGTCATAATATACACCAGTATATTATGGTGCAGACACACTCACTGAGTGACACACAGCAAGACCAATCAACACACACAACACCGCAGCCAATCACCAGTTAGAGCACACTCACTATAAAGCCAGAGGGCATCAGTTTTCCCGCTCATTCGGGATGCAGCCTCTCAGAAGGACAGAGCTCACAGCTTACAGCACAGATCCTCACCATGTGCTGAGTGCATAGACTGGTTAGGATAGGCATAGGTCTTTAGTTTAATCTAACATAGTGTCGACACACAGTGAAAGAATGTTCAACAGTTTCTAGCTTAATAAAATAGTGTTGTACTATTTCAAGTGTTGGTAGCTTGTATGTGTTACTGCTGAGGTAAACGCAGTCTCCACGGATCCAGAGTACCCAACACGTCAGTCAACATCTTTACCTAAAGGTAGAGGAGTCTAGAATGAGAGGGCATAGGTTTAAGGTGAGAGGGGAGAGATACAAAAGAGACCAAAGGGGAAATTTCTTCACAGAGGGTGGTGAGCATCTGAAACGAACTGCCAGAGGCAGTGGTAGAGGTGGGTACAATTTTTTCCTTTAAGAAGCAGTTAGACAGTTACATGGGCAGGATGGGTATAGAGGGATATGGGCCAAATGCAGGCAAGCGGGACTAGCTTAGTGATAGAAACTGAGCGGCATGGACAAGCTGGGCCGAAGGGCCTGTTTCCATGCTGTAAACATCTATGGCTCTATGACTCTGTGAGGTGAAGGTACACCCACTGTGCTATTAGTGAGGGAATTCCAGGATGTTGCCCAGTGACATTGAAGGAACGGTGATATATTTCCAAGTCAGGGTGGTGAGTGACTTGGAGGGGAACCCCCAGGTGTTGGGCTTCCCAGGTATCTGCTGCTCTTGTCCTTCTAGATGGCAGAGGTTTGGGTTTGGAAGGTGCTGCGTAAGGAACCTTGGTGAGTTTCTGCTGTACATCCTGTACATGGTACACACGGCTGGCACTGTTTGTCGGTGGTGGGGGATTTGAATATTTGTGGAAGGGGGAGCAATCAAGCGGACTGCTTTGTCCTGGATGGTATTGAGCTTCTTGAGTGTTGTTGGAGCTACACTCATCCAGGCAAGTGGAGAGTATTCCATTACACTCCTGACTTGCACCTTGTAGATGGTGGACAGTCTTTGGGACGTCAGGAGGTGAGTTACTTGCTGTAGGATTCCTAGTCTTTGGCCTGTCCTAGTAGCCACCGTATTAATGTAGCTGGGTCCAGTTCAGTTTCTAATCAATGGTAAATCCAGGATGTTGATTGTGGGGATTCAGCGATGGTAATACCATTGAATGTCAAGGGACGGTGGTTAGATCTTCTCTTGTAGGAGATGGTCATTGCCTGGCACTTGTGTGGCGCAAATGTAACTTGCCATTTGTCAGCCCAAGCCTGGATATTGTCCAGGTCTTGCTGCATTTGGACATGGACTGCTTCATTATCTGAGGAGTCGCGAATGGTGCTGAACATTGTGCAGTCATCCACAAATATTCTGACCTTATGATGGAAGGGAGGTCATTGATGAAGCAGCTGAAGATGGTTGGGCCCAGGACACTACCCTGAGGAACCCTTGCAGTGATGTCCTGGAACTGAGATGATTGACCTTCAACAACCACAACCATCTTCCTTTGTGCCAGGTATGACTCCAAC
>NC_052166.1:71017166-71046048 GCF_902713615.1 Scyliorhinus canicula
CTCCCTTATTTCCTTCAATATCCACGATTGATTTTCCCTCTTTCTACCGTCCTTCCTTTTTGTTGGTACAAACCTTTGCTGAGCACTGTGAAAAATCGCTTGGAAGGTTCTCCACTGTTCCTCAACTGTTCCACCATAAAGTCTTTACTCCCAGTCTACCTTAACTCGTTCTTCTCTCATCCCATTGTAATCTCCTTTGTTTAAGCACAAACCATGAGTATTTGATTTTACCTTCTCACCCTCCATCTGTATTTTAAATTCCACCATATTGTGATTGCTCCTTCCGAGAGGATCCCTAACTATGAGATGATGAATAAATCCTGTCTCATTACACAGGACAAGATCTAGGACCGCTTGTTCCCTCGTAGGTTCCATTACATACTGTTCTCGGAAACTATCGTGGATACATTCGATAAACTCCTCCTCAAGGTTGCCTTGACCAACCTGGTTAAACCAATCGACATGTAGATTAAAATCCCCCATGATAACTGCTGCACCATTTCTACATGCATCCGTTATTTCTTTGTTTATTGCCTACCCCACCATAATGTTACTATTTGGTGGCCTATAGACTACTCCTATCAGTGACTTTTTCGCCTTACTGTTCCTGATTTCCACCCAAATGGATTCAACTTTATCCTCCACAGCACCAATGCCATCCCTTACTATTGTCCGGATGTTATCCTTAAATAACAGCTACACCACCTCCCTTATCATCCACTCTGTCCTTCCGAATAGTTTGATACCCTCAGATATTTAACTCCCAGTCGTCATCATCCTTTAACCATGTTTCAGTAATGGCCACTAAATCTTCGTCATTCACGATGATTTGCGCCATCAACTCATTTACTTTATTCCGAATACTATGAGCATTCAGGTAAAGTACACTTATGTTAGCTTTTTTTACCTCTGTTTTGAATCTTAACATCTCGATCATTAACCTCTCCTAAGTTGTATTTCCTCTTAACGTTTCTCCTAATTTTCCTTGGCGTTGAACCCATATCTTCATGTAACAACCTGCCGCGTCGCTTACCATTAATGTTTTTACTTCCAGTTTTATTCCGTTTAGTATTACTGGGCCTATTCACTGAGATCCCCTCAGTCACTGTACCTTGTACTGTCGCCCTTTTTGATTTTTGACTATGGCTTCTCTGTTTTACACTTTCCCCCTTACTTCCTTTTGCTTCTGTCCCTGTTTTACTACCTTCCAACTTCCTGCATCGGTTTCCATCCCCCTGCCACATTAGTTTAAACCCTCCCCAACAGCTCTAGCAAACACCCCCCAGGCCCTCTCATCTGTCCGGGAAGAGGTTACCAGGGATTGAGCACCCATGGAGTCCAAAGAAGGATGGCCTGCAGTGCAGGAAACAGACGAATGATCCCATCCACTCTACCAATGCTAAATCATACTTCTACTCACTGCATAAGATCCAAGAGTTACTATCTACAGGGATGTCCCATATGATTAGCAGATGACTCATCAACACTCAATGCATTATGGCCACATAAAACTCACCATCTCATGTAAATCTTGGCACAAACAATATCTTAATCTCTTACTGGGAAGGGCTCAGCACAAACAACCAGCTACTGAATTGTTCCATCTTCCATAGTGCTCATGCTCAATCCATTGGTTTTAATGCAGAAGAATATGACATTAACAAGCAAGAGAGTGCCAGGACCAGAGGGGCAATCTGGAGCTCAGGGCCCCCTCCCCATTCAAGGAGCAGGATGCAGAGCTGACAGGGAGGATGCTGACCATACTGGTGTCGAAGGCAAGATCAGCTCCCCCCAACAATTCACTGACGAAGCATCCAATTATTCAGCGACAGCACGTGGACAATGACTGTGAGTGATCTGTAAAGTATGAGCCTGTCTCATCGATCACTAATTATCTTCTTTCCATTCCAGGTACCAGCAAGACGAAGGGCATGATATTGTCCTCCACAAATTGAAGCCCCAGCCCCCTGGCCACCCAGGAGGAAGAGGGTCCCATACTACATCTGCTTGCACCCTTCGCTAGTGCAGATGCACACACCTCAATGAGATCTAATTTTAGAGTAGGCTCGGGGTCACAATCTTGTGATCACCACACAGGCACAGACCCACTGCTGATGGAGGCAGCGACAGCCATGGTCTCTGAAAATTGAGGGACTGCTCGAGACCAGGTCCTTTCAGAGTCTGAGAGTCTGGTGAAAGACCTCTACAATTGGCCCTCGGACAAATGCTGAAGATACATAGAGAGGCAGGGAAACATTAGGTCAGAGTTCTCATAGACCATCATTAGACTGGAATGAAACATGGAAGAATCCGCCCACATTCTCCCTGATGTTGCGGCTGTAAAATGTGAGCACCTTAGAAGCTCTGGGAAATGTGGCAGCTGCCTTGGAGACCCAGGTCCAGAATTTTCTCTCAGATTTGCACTTGGGTCTGTGCACCATTACTCCAGTTATAGGTCTGTCCTGGAAGTGGCTATGTGAGAGAGGGGTGGGACCCCTCAACCTTCCTCCAGGTATCCCTTCACCCCAAGGAGTCAGAGGGGGCCGCCAGACACCCACAGGGGGGAGGAGTGTCAGCCACTCTGAGAGTATCATCCAGGAAACTCCAACTCCCCTTTTCCTGTGATCCAATGTCAGGCCGACGAGTTTGCTAATGCTCCAGAGCTGGTGACCCTTAACAGGCTGGAGCCCTCAGGCCCACAGAGGGCACTCACTCACATCATCTCAGAAGATTGGCCATTGCTAACTTGCAGGTGTGTGGGCTGCACCTAGACATAGCAATAAGGTTAGAAAAGTTAAAAAGAATTGAAAGCACATTGGTGGCATGGATGTTCACTCATTATATATACTTTGTACTTTTGTAAATATATTCCGCTTTACTCCTTCTTCAGGCCTCAGGGATTCAATAGATATTCAAGTGATGCAATGTTCCACATGTATTCCGGGGTCAATGTTCCTCTAACCTAAGGGGTTGGTGTGTTGCCTCCCAGGTGCCAGTGCCGCGATGTCTCGGATCGTGTTTTCTGGATCCTTAAGGGGGAGGGGGAGCAGCCCCAAGTCAGGGTCCACATAGGTACCAACGACATAGGTAGGAAAAAGGATAGGGATGTAAGGCAGGAATTCAAGGAGCTAGGGTGGAAACTTAGATCTAGGACAGAGTTATTATCTCTGGGTTGTTACCAGTGCCACGTGCTAGCGAGACGAGGAATAGGGAGAGAGAGCAGTTGAACACGTGGCTGCAGGGATGGTGCAGGAGGGAGGGTTTCAGATTCCTGGATAATTGGGGCTCATTCTGGAGTAGGTGGGACCTCTACAAACGGGATGGTCTACACCTGGACCAGAGGGGTACTAATATCCTGGGGTGGAAATTTGCTAATGCTCTTCGGGAGGGTTAAAACTAGTTCAGCAGGGGATTGGGAACCTGAATTGTAGTTCCAGTACACAAGAAGCTGAGAGTAGTGAGGTCATGAGTAAGGTTTCAAAGTTGCAAGAGTGTACCGGCAGGAAGGATGGGTGGTTTAAAGTGCATCTACTTCAATGCCAGGAGCATCCGGAATAAGGTGGGTGAACTTGCGGCATGGGTTGGTACTTGGGACTTCGATGTTGTGGCCATTTCGGAGACATGGATAGAGCAGGGACAGGAATGGTTGTTGCAGGTGCCGGGGTTTAGATATTTCAGTAAGCTCAGGGAAGGTGGTAAGAGAGGGGGAGGGGTGGCATTGTTAGTCAAGGACAGTATTACGGTGGCTGAGGGGACATTTGATGAGGACTCGAATACTGAGGTAGTATGGGCTGAGGTTAGAAACTGGAAAGGAGAGGTCACCCTGTTAGGGGTTTTCTACAGGCCTCCGAAAAGTTCCAGAGATGTAGAGGAAAGGATTGCAAAGATGATTCTGGATAGGAGCGAAAGTAACAGGGTAGTTGTTATGGGGGACTTTAACTTTCCAAATATTGACTGGAAACACTATAGTTCAAGTGCTTTAGATGGGTCCATTTTTATCCAATGTGTGCAGGAGGGTTTCCTGACGCAGTATGTAGATAGGCCAACGAGAGGAGAGGCCGTATTGGATGTGGTACTGGGTAATGAATCAGGACAGGTGTTAGATTTGGAGGTAGGTGAGCACTTTGGTGATAGTGACCACAATTCGATTACGTTTACTTTAGTGATGGAAAGGGATAGGTATATACCGCAGGGCAAGAGTTATATCTGGGGGAAAGGCAATTATGATGCGATGAGGCAAGACTTAGGATGCATCGGGTGCAGAGGAAAACTGCAGGGGATGGACACAATGGAAATGTAGAGCATGTTCAAGGAACAGCTACTGTGTGTCCTTGATAAGTATGTACCTGTCAGGCAGGGAGGAAGTGGTCGAGCGAGGGAACCGTTGAAACACTTGTCAAGAGGAAGAAGGAGGCTTATGTAAAGATGAGACATGAAGGTTCAGTTAGGGCGCTCGAGAGTTACAAGTTAGCTAGGAAGGATCTAAAGAGAGAGCTAAGAAGAGCCAGGAGGCGACATGAGAAGTCTTTGGCAGGTAGGATCAAGGATACTCCTAAAGCTTTCTATAGATATGTCAGGAATAAAAGAATGACTAGGGTAAGAGTAGGGCCAGTCAAGGACAGTAGTGGGAAGTTGTGGGTGGAGTCCGAGGAGATAGGAGAGGTGCTAAATGAGTATTTTTCGTCCGTATTCACACAGGAAAAAGACAATGTTGTCGAGGAGAATACTGAGATACAGGCTACTAGACTAGAAGGGCTTGAGGTTCATAAGGAGGAGGTGTTAGCAATTCTGGAAAGTGTTAAAATAGATAGGTCCCCAGGGCCGGATGGGATTTGTCCTAGGATTCTCTGGGAAGCTAGGGAGGAGATTGCTGAGCCTTTGGCTTTGATCTTTAAGTCATCTTTGTCTACAGGAATAGTGCCAGAAGACTGGAGGATAGCAAATGGTGTCCCCTTGTTCAAGAAGGGGAGTAGAGACAACCCCGGTAACTATAGACCAGTGAGCCCTAAGTCTGTTGTGGGCAAAGTATTGGAAAGGTTTATAAGAGATAGGATGTATAATCATCTGGAAAGGAATAATTTGATTAGAGATAGTTAACATGGTTTTGTGAAGGGTAGGTCGTGCCTCACAAACCTTATTGAGTTCTTCGAGAAGGTGACCAAACAGGTAGATGAGGGTAAAGCAGTTGATGTGGTGTATATGGATTTCAGTAAAGCGTTTGATAAGGTTCCCCACGGTAGGCTATTGCAGAAAATACGGAGGCATGGGATTCAAGGTGATTTAGCAGTTTGGATCAGAAATTGGCTAGCTGGAAGAAGACAAAGGGTGGTGGTTGATGGGAAATGTTCAGACTGGAGTCCAGTTACTAGTGGTGTACCACAAGGATATGTTTTGGGGCCACTGATGTTTGTCATTTTTATAAATGACCTGGAGGAGGGCGCAGAAGGATGGGTGAGTAAATTTGCAGATGACACTAAAGTCGGTAGAGTTGTGGACAGTGCGGAAGGATGTTACAAGTTACAGAGGGACATAGATAAGCTGCAGAGCTGGGCTGACAGGTGGCAAATGGAGTTTAATGCAGAAAAGTGTGAGGTGATTCATTTTGAAAGGAATAACAGGAAGACAGAGTACTGGGCTAATGGTAAGATTCTTGGTAGTGTGATGAGCAGCGAGATCTCGGTGTCCAAGTCCATAGATCCCTGAAAGTTGCCACCCAGGTTGAGAGGGTTGTTAAGAAGGTGTACGGTGTGTTAGCTTTTATTGGTAGAGGGATTGAGTTTCGGAGCCATGAGGTCATGTTGCAGTTGTACAAAACTCTGGTGCGGCTGCATTTGGAGTATTGCATGCAGTTCTGGTTGCCGCATTATAGGAAGGATGTGGAAGCATTGGAAAGGGTGCAGAGGAGGTTTACCAGGATGTTGTCTGGTATTGAGGGAAGATCTTATGAGGAAAAACTGAGCGACTTAAGGCTGTTTTCGTTAGAGAGAAGAAGGTTAAGAGGTGACTTAATTGAGGCATACAAGATGATCAGAGGATTAGACAGGGTGGACAGTGAGAGCCTTTTTCCTCGGATGGTGATGTCTAGCACGAGGGTACATAGCTTCAAATTGAGGGGAGATAGATATAGGACAGATGTCAGAGGTAGGTTCTTTACTCAGAGAGTAGTAAGGGCATGGAATGTCCTGCCTGCAACAGTAGTGGACTCGCTAACACTAAGTACATTCAAATGGTGATTGGATATACATATGGACGATAAGGCAATAGTGTAGATGAGCTTTAGAGGGGTTTCACAGTTCGGCGCAACATCGAGGGCCGAAGGCCCTGTACTGCGCTGTATTGTTCTATGTTCTATGTTAATATCAGGTAAGCTCTTCCTTTCTTTTTCTTTTTTTATCTAGAGGGGATGGCAGGGAAGGCAGTGCAATGTTCCTCCTGCAGAATGTTTGAGGTGACGGAAGCCGTCAGTGTCCCTGCTGATTTCACCTGTGGGAAGTGCACCCATCTCCAGCTCCTCAGAAACCGCATCAGGGAACTGGAGCTGGAGTTGGATGAACTTCGGATCATTCGAGAGGCAGAGGTGGTCATAGATAGAAGCTTCAGAGATATAGTTACTCCGAAGAATAAAGATAGATGGGTGACGATGAGAGCGGCTGGATGGAAGCAGTCAGTACAGGGATTCTTTGTGGTCGTTCCCCTTAGTAACAAGTATACCGCTTTGGATACTGGTGGGGAGACGACTTACCAGGGGTAAGCCAGGGGTACAGGTCTCTGGCACAGAGTCGGTACCTGTTTCTCAGAAGGGAAGGGGGGAGAGGAGTAGAGCATTAGTCATTGGAGACTCCATAGTTAGGGGGATAGATAGGAGATTCTGTGGGAACGAGAGAGACTCGCGGTTGGTGTGTTGCCTACTAGGTGCCAGGGTCTGTGATGCCTCTGATCGTGTTTTCGGGATCCTTAAGGGGGGGGGACAAAGTCATGGTCCACAGAGGCACCAATGACATAGGTAGGAAAAGAGATAGGTATGTAAGGCAGGAATTCAGGGAGCTAGGGTGGAAACTTAGAGCTAGAACAAACAGAGTTATTATCTCTGGGTTGTTACCAGTGCCACGTGCTAGCGAGACAAGGAATAGGGAGAGAGACCAGTTGAACATGTGGCTACAGGGATGGTGCAGGAGGGAGGGTTTCAGATTCCTGGATAATTGGGCCTCATTCTGGGGTAGGTGGGACCTCTACAAATGGGGTGGTCTACACCTGGACCAGAGGGGTACCAATATCCTGGGGGGGAAAATTTGCTAATGCTCTTCGGGAGGGTTTAAACTAATTCAGCAGGGGGTGGGAACCTGAATTGTAGCTCCAGTACACAAGAGGTTGAGAGTAGTGAGGTCATGAGTAAGGTTTCAAGGTTGCAGAAGTGTACCGGCAGGCAGGAAGGTGGTTTAAAGTGTGCCTACTTCAACGCCAGGAGCATCCGGAATAAGATGGGTGAACTTGCATCTTTATTTTATCTTATCTTCAGACTCCATGCACATGCTCCCACTACTGTCCTTGTCCGGCCCGAACTTCACTTTAGTCATTCTTTTATTCCTCACATAAGTGTAAAAAGTGTAAAAAGCTTTGGGGTTTTCAGAACAACATCGTGGGCCGAAGGGCCTGTTCTGTGCTGTATTTTTCTATGTTCTATGTTCTCTGTTAAGACTGTCACTAATTCAAAGCAAAATATCCCATAACATTAAATGTCTGGATATTTCAGAGTAAGGTCAGAAATAAAATTATTTTATATTCGTTCATGGGACATGGGCATTGCTGGCTGTGCCAGCATTTATTGCCCATTCCTAATTACCCTTGAGGGGCAGTTAATAATCAACCACATTGCTGTGGGTCTGGAGTCACATGTAGGCCAGACCAGGTAAGGACAGCAGATTTCCTTCCCTAAAGAGCATTAGTGAACCAGATGGGTTTTTACAACAATTGATTTATGGTCAGAATTTGATTTTTAATTCCAAATTGAATTTAAATTTCACCATCTGCAGTGGAGGGATTTGAACCCGGGACCCCAGAGAATTATATTGAATTTCTTGTTTACGATTCCAGTGACAATACCACTATACCACACCGACCCATTACACATGTTTGATTCAGAAATTGAGTAACTCTCGAAGTAGAGAGTAATTCAAAGATCCCAAATGAGGGAAAGGCCAATTAACCAATTGGTAAGCTGTAAATGTCCCAATAACCGGGGTTTGTGGGGGGGGGGGGGGTCTCTTCAAATACTTTTCTAATTCAAATTGGATCGAACAGGGGATTGGCCGATCAGAGGCATTCTGGCCACCAGGTAGGCGGGGCTGGGGTGACAGGTTTCCCCAATATAATCTCCTTCCAGCCAGGAAGGAGAGTATCATAAAATTAATCATAGAATTTACAGAGCAGAAGGAGGCCATTCGGCCCATCGAGTCTGCACCGGCTCCTGGAAAGAGCACCCTACCCAAGATTAACACCTCCACCCTATCCCCATAACCCAGTAATCCCACCCAACACTAAGGGCAATTTTGGACACAAGGGCAATTTATCATGTCCAATCCACCTAACCTGCACATTTTTGGATTGTGGGAGGAAACCGGAGCACCCGGAGGAAACCCACGCACACACGGGGTGGATGTGCAGACTCCGCACAGACAGTGACCCAAGCCGGAATCGAACCTGGGACCCTGGAGCTGTGAAGCGATTGTGCTATCCACAATGCTACCGTGCTGCCCACGAGTAGAGCAAGTTGTTGCCAGGACACAGGGTCAATCCACAGGTGAGTGAACAGCTGCCTTTCTGCTTGTCTTGGGAAATGTGAGTTGATGTTCTTCTGGTTTGGGGTTGACATTTGCTGCCTTGTTGGAAGGTTGTATCCTCCTCTTAAGTATAGATTCTGCATTGGACTTAAACTTTTCAAAGTTACTTGAATTAATTTATTCTGGTGGGCTGGGTAGGGCATGTCATATGCTGTTTGTTAGTGACAATTATACCTGCTCTGGATCAGATTGTTTCCGAGTTCAATGTTGGACTTGATCTTCTGCAGATGCTTTTTGTTTCAATTTTTATCTGGATTTAAATAGTTTTATACATAAACACAGAACAAAGATTATTGTAAATCTAGAAACAAACAAGACCTGCAGTTTTGATACTGGATTAATCCAAAAACAGATTAAGGGGGGAAAGAGGATAAGGCAATCTAAGTACAAAAGGATATCTGTTCAGCCCACCCTTTATGTATTTCAGGATAGAGGCTCACAACGTGGCTCGTGGTAAACCCAACAGGAACCAAGACAGATTAGATGGGGGTCCCCAGGCTTTATGGAATAAATCACAGATGTCAGAAGTATTTGATGTCAGTTTAGTATTGAAGGATATTTGTTGCTGATCTAGGAACCAATGATTTTCTTGAGCGGAGGTTAGAATATTGTACAGCCTTTTCTCAGCATCAGTGATTCTCCCATTTGGGGGACCCAGGATTAGGAACAATCTGTGCAGGTTAGGTGGTTTGACCATGCTAAATTGCCCCTTAGTGTCCACAGATCTGCAGTTATGGTGGAGCAGTGGGCCTAGATGTGGTGCTCTTTCAGAAGGTCAGTACAGGTGCAAGAAGCCAAGTAGTCTACTTCTGTACTAGGGATGATATTCTTAGGCTCTGTGGTCTAGTTAAGGAACTACACTAGACCAACAGGATTGAATCTTGAGCACTGGTCCACATGAAGTGTATATGATTACTAGGCACATAGGGATGCAGCAGGATCAAACCTGTGTCTAATAAGTGTGATTATGCAAGTGGTGTAGTGTTATGGGCCAGGATTTCAGAGAACCCCAAAGTGTATCATTGAGTTCACTTGACCCACAACTTTTAATTGATTGTGGTTATGGGGAGCACATGGGCCTACTTTGCAAGTGTGGTGCAACAGTGTTAGACTTTTTAAAATTAAAACCATGTTTATTTATGAAACCAGTTAACGCAGTAAACATCTTAACTATCAACACCAATCCTCCCAACAGTTACAATATTCTACAAGTAACCCTTCATTTTTTTTCTTGTGACATCCATAAGACAAAAGACCCTTTTTAACACAGAAGGTTTAAATTCTCTACTGACAAGTTTTCACTTTAAAATCACTCAAATGATCTGGAGACAGACTTTAGATTGCAGAGAAATCCTTGTACAGCTGCTTGCTTTTCCTGCAGTTATCCAGCTCTCAAAATGAAACTCTGCACACCCTGTACCAGACAGCCCAGTTCCATCCACACTGACATCACTACAGCTATTGAAAAACACCCACTTCTTAAAGCTACACTCATGACCCCTCCCCCAAGAAAAAGAAATAAACCATCAACTTCAAGATGGTTTCATTTTTCACCTTTCCACTTTCCTTGGAAAAAATATGGACAGTGAATATGTTTCTTTCTAACAAAAACACACAAACATTTATAATATAGTCCATTTTAATTCTTCCTCCAACCTATTCAGGCATTGTAGCTGCACTATCCTCATTTCTAGCCTCACTGGCACGTGGCACAGGGACCAATCCTGAGATTACAACCCTAGAGATCCTGCTTTTTAGCTAACAGCCCAACTCCCTGAATTCCTTCTGCAGGACCTCATCACTGTTCCTGCCTATGTCGTTAGTACCTTACGACCTCTGGCTGTTCACCCTCCCTTCAGAATTTCCTGTGTTCATTCACAGACATGAGGCATAAAAGTTGCTGATTAACTACTTGGACTCCACAGAATTCTCTCTTGCATTGGGGGAATGGTCAAGATGCAATCTTGTCTTAAGGAATTGGAGAGAGCAGAACTCAGTTGATCTTCCTTCGAGTAGGCAGACCGCTCTCCATTGAGGGCATTAGGATTATCACATTCTGCAGGGGAGAAGTCAGTTGATGTAGCCTCATGTTCAGGACACCCAGACTTTCTTCTGCCCCTACAAACAAACAGCAGCAATTTGTCTACATGCTGTCTCTCACGCTCCAGCCTGTATTTAAGTTGGGCGGTAATCAGTTAAGGTAAGGTAAAAATGGCAGGAGATCCCAGACCTATGTTATGCTCCTCGTGCTCAATGTGGGAGTTCAGGGATGTGGCCGATGCTCCTGACTCCTTCACATGTGGGACGTGTGTCCAGCTGCAGCTCCTGTTAGACCGCATGACGGCTCTGGAGCTGCGGATGGACTCACTTTGGAGCATCCGCGATGCTGAGGAGGTTGTGGACAGCACGTTCAGTGAGTTGGTCACACCGCAGATTAGGATTGGTGAGTGAGGCAGGGAATGGGTGACCAAAAGGGAGAGAAAGAGCAGGAAGGCAGTGCAGGTGTCTCCTGCGGTCATCTCCCTCCAAAACAGGTATACCGTTTTGGACACTGTTGGGGGAGATGACTCACCAGGGGAAGGCAGTAGTAGCCACGCTCATGGCACTGTGGCTGGCTCTGCTGCATAGAAGGGTGGGAAAATGACTGACAGGGCTATAGTCATAGGGGATTCAATCGTAAGGGGAGTAGACAGGCGTTTCTGTGGTCAAAAACGGGACTCCTGAATGGTATGTTCTCCTGAATGGCACCTCCTGGGTGCACGGGGCAGGGATGTCTCGGATCGGCTGCGGGACGTACTGAAGGGGGAGGGTGAACAGCCAGTTGTTGTGGTGCATATAGGCACCAATGGGATGAGGTCCTACAATCAGAATTTAGGGAGTTGGGAGATGAGTTTAAAAAGTAGGACCTCAAAGGAAGTAATCTCAGGATTGCTCCCAGTGCCACGAGGCAGTCAGAGTAGAAATTCAAGAACAGTCAGAATGAATACATGGCTTGAGAGATGGTGCAGGAGGGAGGGGGTTCAGATTTTTTTGGGATATTGGAACTGGTTCTGGGGGTGGTGGGACCATTACAAATAGGATGGTCTACACTTGGGCAGGACTGGAGCAAATGTCCCAGGGGGTGCTTTTGCTAACACTGTTGGGGACGTTTTAAACTAATGTGACGGGGGATGGGAATCAGATTAGGAAGTTGGAGGTCAGTAAAGAGGCAGCAACTAAAGCCAGTAAGGTACGATATAATAAACTCTGTGACTAAGAGCAGGCGGAAGAGATGATGAATGCAAAAGGACAGGTGGTCTGAGAAGCATTTGTTTTAATGCGAGAAATGTAGCAGGTAAGGCAAGTGAACTTAGGGCTTGGATCAGTACCTGGGAATATGATGTTATTGGTATTACTGAGACTTGGTTGAGGGAAGAACAAGACTGGCAATTAAATATCCCAGGGTATAGATGCTTCAGGAGGGATAGAGGGAGGTAAAAGGGGTGGAGGAGTTGCATTACTGGTCAGAGATGATATCACAGCTGTGATGGAGGATTTGTGCACTGAGGCAATGTGGGTAGAACTAATAAATAGAAAGGGTGCAGTAACTTGTTGGGACTTCATGCTCACTTTTGTGGCCTGTAGTAGAGGTACAAATATGCAGACAGATTATAGAAAAATGTAGGAGCAATAGGGTGGTCATGATGGGAGATTTTAACTTCCCCAACATTGAATGGGAATCGTGTCGTGTTGGAGGCGTAGATGGAGCAGAGTTTGTAAGGAGCATGCAGGAGAGTTTTTTTGAGCAGTATGTAAATATTCCAACTCAGGAAGGGGCCATACTGGACCTGGTATTTGGAAACTATCCTGGCCAGGTGGTTGAAGTTTCAGTCGGTGATTACTTGGGGAATAGCGATTACAATTCTGTAAGTTTTAGAATACTCATGGACAATGACGAGAGTGGTCCTAAAGGAGGAGTGCTAAATTGGGGAAAGGCCAAGGATAACAAAATTCGGCAGGAGCTAGAGAATGTGGATTGGGAGCAGCTGTTTAAGGGTAAATCACACTTTAAATGTGGGAGTCTTTTACAGAAAGGTTGATTGGATTGCAGGACAGACATATCCCTGTGAAAATGAGGGATAGAAATGGCAAGATTAGAGAACCATGGATGACGGGCGGAATTGAGACTAGCTAAGATGAAAAAGGAAGCCGACATAAGATCTCGGCAACTCAAAACTGATGAAGCTTTGGAGGAATATCGCGAAAGTAGGACAAATCTCAAACGTGCAATAAAGAGGGCTAAAAGGGGTCATGAAATATCTTTGGCTAACAGGGTTAAGGAAAATCCCAAAGCCTTTTATTTGTATATAAGGAGCAAGAGGGTAACTAGAGAAAGGATTGGCCCACTCAAAGGCAAAAGAGGGAATTTATGCGTGGAGTCAGAGGAAATGGGTGAGATTCTTAATGAGTACTTTGCATCAGTATTCACCAAGGAGAGGGACATGACGGATGTTGAGGCTAGGGATGGATGTTTAAATACTCTAGGTCAAGTCGACATAAGGAAGGGGGAAGTTTGGGGTATTCTAAAAGACATTAAGGTGGACAAGTCCCCAGGACCAGATGGGATCTATCCCAGGTTACTGAGGGAAGCGAGGGTCGAAATAGCTGGGGCTTAACAGATATCTTTGCAGCATCCTTGAGCACGGGTGAGGGCCCAGAGGACCGGAGAATTGCTAATGTTGTCCCTCTGTTTAAGAAGGGTAGCAGGGATAATCCAGAGAATTATAGACCTGTGAGCTTGACATCAGTGGTGGCCAAACTGTTGGAGAAGATACTGAGGGATAGGATCTATTCACGTCTGGAAGAAAATAGACTTATCAGTGATGGGCAGCATGGTTTTGTGCAGGGAAGGTCATGTCTTACAAATCTGATAGAATTATTTGAAGTGACAAAGTTAATTGATGAGGGAAGGGCTGTAGATGTCATATACATGGGCTTCAGTAAGGCGTTTGATAAAGTTTCCCATGGCAGGTTGATGGAAAAAGTGAAGTCGTATGGGGTTCAGGGTGTACTAGCTAGATAGATAAAGAACTGGCTGGGCAACAGGAGACAGTAGTGGTGGAAGGAAGTGTCTGAAAGTGGAGAAAGGTGACTAGTGGTGTTCCACAGGGATCTGTGCTTGGACCACTGTTGTTTGTGATATACATAAATGATCTGGACGAAGGTATAGGTGGTCTGATTAGCAAGTTTGCAGATGATACTAAGATTGGTGGAGTTGCAGATAGCGAGGAGGACTGTCAGAAAATACAGCAAAATATAGATAGATTGGAGAGTTGGGCAGAGAAATGGCAGATGGAGTCCAATCCAAGCAAATGCGAGGTGATGCATTTTGGAAGATCTAATTCAAGAGCGGACTATACGGTCAATAGAAGAGTCCTGGGGAAAATTAATGTACGGAGAGATCTGGGAGTTCAGGTCCATTGTACCCTGAAGGTGGCAACACAGGTGGATAGAGTGGTCAAGAAGGCATACAGCATGCTTACCTTCATCGGACGGGGTATTGAGTACAAGAGTCGGCAGGTCATGTTACAGTTGTATAGGACTTTGGTTAGGCGACTTTTGGAATACTGTGTGCAGTTCTGGTCGCCACATTACCAGAAGGATGTGGATGCTTTAGAGAGGGTGCAGAGGAGGTTCACCAGGATGTTGCCTGGTATGGAGGGGCTTTCGCTCTCGTCTTCCCCACCCCCATTGACTCAACATTTACTTTCAAGAAGGCAAACCCCTCTGCCACCCCTCAAATGGCAAACTTATTTTCTTTCAAATGCAGGAACTCCACCCTCCCTGGCCTTTGATGGTTTGAGTCCTGCCAATATCACATCTCCAGGCTATCGGAGGGAAAGACCAGCATGTCAGCCTCCTGACCCACCTGTACATGTCTGACACTCCAAATATCACCTACCTCTACCCTCAATCTTTGATATTACATCCCAAACTCACTCAACCTGACTCGCCCAAAACCTATGCAGGTGGATGTATTCGCCCTCCACAGAGCTTTCCTCCTGCCACTTGCACCTGAGCTCCTCCACAGGAACACACTTCCCCTTCATCAGCTCCCCATATATGTGCAACCCTGCCCTCTCCAATTCAACCCTTGGATAGAAGCTTATCCTGCAGTGCTTGGAAGAACAGCATCTCCTTGCTAATCCAGTCCCTAACCTGCAGCTACCTATATCTGTTCTCCTTTGGTAACTGGTACATCTCCTCGAGCCCTTCCAGGTTTTCAAACTTTTTTCTCCTACTTAATAAATCCCTGAAGTACGATATGCCCACCTTCTGCCATCCCCAGCAACTTTTATCCAATCCCACCGGCACAAACGTTCTGTAAATCGGCACTCACAGTGACATGCTTCCAATCCAAAGTGCTGTCGACACTTGTTCCAAACCTTAGTGTTGATACCACCACTGGACTGGTGGCGTACTGAACCAGCAAGAACGCAAGGGGTGCCAACACATATCATCAAGCTCATCTCCTTGCACATGGCTGCCTCCATCCGCCCCCAAACTGACTGCTCCTCCACCGTCCATTTCTTGGCCATTGCAATTTTTGCTGCCCAGTAGGAATTCAACAGACTCAGCAATGCTAGACCAGCACCCCAGCCCCTCCATTCAACCTCCGCACATCTCACTATCTTCACCAGGGGCTTCTGCACCCCCCCCCCGGAATCCACCATGACAAAACCATCTAGACCTCCTTTTTTCCTTATCCAGGCCCATCCAAAATGTCTGCCCTGCCCTCTCCCAATAAATTATCTGCACCACCAGCATATTTGCTAGCCCAACCACTCCCAGCACAAAGGCCCCCATGTATATCTGCCCTGCCCCTCTTTCTCTTCCCCCCCACCGCCCCCCCCCCCCAAAACAACGCTTTCACGGGGGGAATCCCAACCATGACTTTTTTAAATAAATGAATAAACAGTTCCCACTCCCTCCTCAACCATTGTAGAATATCAACCAAGCCAACATATGAAAATAGAAGTAAACATTATCGAGACATCCAAGACCAAAACATGAACTATCCCCCAATCAACTCTTTTTTTTTCTTCTCCAAACCATGCTCCTCAAGAAAACTGCGTTCCTCTTTGGGCATCATAACAATAATATTCCTTATCCCAAAACAGCACCCCTAAACTGGACCGTATTTCATAAGTGCCACCTTGGCCTGATTAAAGCCAGTTTGCCCATTGGCCACATCAGCACCAATGTCTTGGCATATTCTAATTTGCTGGCCCTCCCAACTGTTGTTTCATTAACCTCTCCCACCTCAAAATTTGGTCCTTCTCCTGGGATCAGTGCTCACTGCCCTCGGTGGCTCCCCTGTTCTCTGCCTCTGTCTTGACATTTGTGTCCAGTCCACCTAATGGAGTGGTGCAACGACAACAATCTCTCTCAATGCCAGCAAAACTAAAGAGCTGGTCGTTGACTTCAGGAAGTACTGTACACAACCCTGTCAGCATCAATGGGGCTGACATGGAGATAGTTGGCAGTTTCAAATTCCTAGGGGTGCACATCACCAACAATCGGCCCTGGTCCATCCACGTCGGCACTACCACCAAGAAAGCACAACAGCGCCTATACTTCCTCAGAAAACTAAGGAAATTTGGCATGTTCACATTGACTCTTAACAACTTTTGCAGATGCACCATAGAAAGCATCCTATCTGGCTGCATCAGAGCCTGGTATGACAAGTGCTCAACCCAAGAGTGCAAGAACTTCAGACGTGAACACAGCCATCACACATAGCTGCCTCCCATCCATTGACTCCATCTACACCTCTCTCTGCCTGGGGAAAGCAATCAGCATAATCAAAGACTCCTCCCACCCGGGTTATTCTCTCTTCCAACTTCTTCCATCGAGCAGGAGATACAAAAGTCCAAGACTCAAACAGCTTCTTCCCCACTGTCGCCAGACTCATAAACAACTCTTATGGACTGACCTGATTAATACTACACTGCTGTATGCTTCACCATATGCCAGTGTCTATGTATTTACCTTGTGTTGCCCTATTATGTATTTTCTTTTCTCGTCGTACTAAATGGTCTGTTTAATCTGCTCGCAAAAAAAATACTTTTTGTTGTACCTCAGTACACGTGATGATGAGCAAATCCAATCCACCTCTGGGGTCTTTTCAAAGGCCCCATCATCCACCAACATCTGGGATATAGGCTGTGGCACTCATTCCCTCCAGCTTATTTTCAGCTGCCTGGATCAACTTTTGATTGTCCATAGTTTACTTTCAGCTCCAGCTACCTAATATGAGGCCTCCACTGCCTTTGCCTTACCACTGCCTGTACTCCATCATGTTCTTGCTACTATGAATTTTTTGACATTTCTTTCAAGAAATGTGATTGGTCTGGATTTGTATTCTCCATGAACATTAGCAGACTTTAAGCTTTCATTTGACCGCTTCATAACCGCACACAATGGCAATGGTTTGTTTTCCTTGTCTGTACCGGTACATTCTAGTTCCTATTGATTATTATGAATATTTCTACCCTTTTTCCATGTAGTTTTGTTATGTGGAGTTTAATGTGATGCTTCACTGTTGTTTTGACCATCTGTCTGTTTTCTCTTCAGCCACTGATCTATTTTGAGTTCAACACCAGTTTGAGGGTGAGGCCAGAGTTCACTATCAGAACCCAACATAGTAACTGGCTACTGGCAATTTCTGGGAAAGCTGTAGTTCGGATGAACGATCAAGGGAAGCCAGATATAACAAGACAGCAAAATCGATCTGGGAGAAATGACTAACCGCAAATAGGCAAAAAAAATTCAAACTGCAAAAAAGAAAAGGCTGGTGGTTGCCCCCCCCCCCCCCCCCCCCCCCCCAAGGTGAGTCACCCCTTGCTCTCGCTATTCACTGCTCCGCGCCTTTCCCCCAAACATTTACCTATCCCTAACCCAGGGATTTCCCTATTCCCTTTCTTCAACAGGGGAATCATTTTCGCTACTCTCCAATCATGGTTAGGGTCAGTGGGACAAAACTATCCAGCACTCGCAGCATGTGCTCCTTAAACATCCCCCACATTACTGTTGTGCATTTCCCTGAACACCTTTTCCCAATGTATGCTCCTGTCTAATAGAACAAGTACAGCACAGGAACAGGCCCTTTGGCCCTCCAAGCCTGTGCCAACCATGCTGCCCATCTAAACTAAAATTTTCTACACTGAGGAATAGCAGTATGATTTCCCTGCCCAATTAAATACTGTCTGTTCCTATCCCCCTCCATGACTATGGTAAACATCAAGCAGTTGTGGCTACTCATCGAAATGCTATCCCACAGAGGCCTGGTTTGTTGCAAGCACCAAATTCAAATATGGCCTCCATTCAACCTAACTATATATTTATTTGTGGTGATCCTCGCCTGTGTGTGTGTACATGTACCACCAGGGGGCAGCGCGAGGACAAATAGGAGGAACGCCGGAGCTCCGCCTTCGGCCAGTTGGAGCTAGAGGGTTGGAGAGACAAGAGGTGGAACTCAACTGTGGAGATGCAAGTCTTTTGGGCCTAGTTGCAGACAAGTAAAGCAGTATATTTTCAAGTACCACTGTAGTTTATTGTGGGGCACAATAAAGCATCAGTTAACCTAGAGACGACTTCGAGCATTCTTTTAAGAAGTCAAACATGGTACAGGAGTGGCTTCTCTGAACAAAAGGAACCAGCAAACAGAAAAAAAAAAGCAACAACAACAGGCAGGCCACCAGACTCTGCAGCCTCTCAACTACAGACGACCTTCTGCAATGATGGAACACAAGCTACTTACAGGGCCAATGCGCACTACAGGTAATCTACATTCCAACTGGAAAATGTTTAAACAACAGTTTGAGATGCATTTGTTAGCTCTGGACTTACATACAGTCGCTGATGACAGAAAAATTGCACATTTGGTCACAATGGGTGGCGAGCAGGTGTTAAATACATATAACTCTTTCACATATGCTGATGCTGCAGACAAAACTAAGTATGACGTGGTAATTGCGAAATTTGATGAACACTGGAAGTCTCAATCCAGTGAGATCCTTGAAAGGTACACCCTGCGTAGCAGACTCCAAAACCACGGGGAGACTATCTCCCACTTTGTGACAGACCTACGCTTGCTGGCACAAGGCTGCAACTTTGGTGATTTGGCAAACTCACTCATTAGAGATCAGCTAATCTTTGGTCTTGCTGATACAAATCTGAGAGATTCTCTGTTACTACAAAGCGATTTAACACTCAAAACTACCATAGATAAATGTTTGTTACATGAGCAGAAAAAGCAGCAGGTACACGAGTTATTTGAAAAGCATTCATTGAAAGACACTCACCACGAGGCAGATATAAAGATGGTGGCTTCCCCTCACAGGTCGTCTCTTCCGTTCTCCAGGCCGTCTCTTCCGTTCTCCGGCCCGTCTGCGCATGCGCACCGTCCTGAAAGACGCGATCCCGGAAGTGATCGGCATGCGCATGCGCACTACTCGCAATACCGGCCCTGGAATGAAAACCGCACGGCGCATGCGCGAACGCAACATGCGCATGACGTCATGACGTGTTATTGTTGCGGCTCCTCCCACTTAAAAGGACAATGTCCAGCTCAAGGAAAAAAGTGCAGAAAGTGTTTAAAAATGAATCACTTCGCCTCCCAATGTCAGTCTACAGCAAAATTTCACTCCTCAATGCCACGGCACGGGAACATGAAGGTCCGCACAGTTGATGTCATGAACACTCAGGCACCCGATGACAATTATTCCGACCATGAGGAATTCAACTCCTGGGAGCACAAGTACAGCATTGGAATTATTAATGCCACAGCGGAACCACAGGACCTGACGACAAAACCTCGTCACGTGCATGCCATCAATTCGGCAAGCGAATGGACTGCCATGGTGCACGTAAATAACTTCCCCATCACCTTCAAACTGGACACGGGAGCCTCAGCAAACTTGCTGACGAGCAAAGATCTCGCATCCGTCCCAGGGACGCACGAGGTGTTACCTGCAGCATGCAAGCTCACTGACTACAACGGCAACCAGATCGTCTCAAAGGGATCATGCCACCTACGAGTTGCCAACCAAACAGTCATGACAGAACTCCGCTTTGAAATTGTAGAGGACAAAAAGTCCTCACTGCTCGGTGCTCAAGCCTGCAAGGATTTGCGGCTGATTCAGCGGATTTTCATGAACACGGCTGCAGCATCACGAATTGCCGAGGACATACAACTGCTACTCAGCGACTACCCTGACGTCTTCTCGGGCATCGGCACACTGCCCTATACGTACAAGATCCTGCTCAAACAGAATGCCATACCGGTCATTCATGCCCCACGGAGGGTGCCGGCTCCATTGCGGGACAAGTTAAAAGCCGAACTTCAGCGTCTCCAAACTCGAGGTGTCATCTCAAGCGTCACACAGCCGACTGACTGGGTCAGCTCGCTGGTGTGCGTCAAGAAGCCGTCGGGTGCACTCCGGATCTGTCTAGATCCCAAGGACCTCAATAAGAACATTCGCAGGGAACACTACCCTATTCCCAAGCGCGAGGAGATCACGAGCGAAATGGCACAAGCTCGAATCTTCACCAAACTGGATGCATCACAGGGGTTCTGGCAAATGCAGCTCGATGAGTCCAGCCGCCTGCTGTGCACCTTCAACACGCCGTTTGGAAGGTACTGCTATAATCGGATGCCCTTCGGCATCATATCGGCATCCGAAATATTTCACAGGGTTATGGAGCAGATGGTAGAAGGCATCGAAGGCGTCCGTGTCTATGTGGATGACATCATAATATGGTCCACGACAGAGGAAGACCATATTGCGAGGGTGAAGCAAGTCTTCCAGCGGATCCACCAGTATGGACTGAAGCTCAACCAAGCCAAGTGCACTTTCGCACAGTCCTCTCTGACCTTCCTGGGCGACACTATATCCGAGCATGGGGTGACGCCGGACGCTGAGAAGATCGCTGCGATTCAGGGCATGCAGCGACCACAGGACAAGAAAGCGGTTTTAAGGTTCCTCGGATTCGTCAACTTCCTTGGTAAATTCATATCGAACTTGGCAGCACGGACAACGGCGTTGAGGAACGTGACAAGGAAGGACACGGAGTTTGCCTGGACCCAAGCTCACCAAGATGAATGGGATGATCTGAGACACCAGTTGATGGCAGCTCCAACGCTCGCATTTTTTGACCCGGCAAAACCTACCAAGATCTCCACTGACGCCAGTCAATATGGAATTGGTGCTGTGCTCCTACAACAGAACGACCAGTCGGACTGGGTCCCAGTGGCTTACGCCTCACGGGCAATGACTGTCACAGAGTGCAGGTATGCACAGATAGAAAAGGAGTGCCTAGGGCTAATCACAGGGGTGACCAAATTCCACCACTATGTGTACGGTCTCCCCACTTTTCTCGTGGAAACGGATCATAGGCCGCTGGTCAATATCATCGACAAGGACCTAAATGATATGACACCGCGCCTACAACGCATGATGGTGAAGTTGCGAAGGTACGACTTCACGCTGGTCTACACCCCTGGCAAGGACCTTGTGATAGCTGACACACTATCACGAGCCATGGATGCTGACAACCCGCCACCGGCTTCCATCAATGATGTGGAAGCTCATGCACAGTGGTGCAAGGAGACGCTCCCGGCAACGGACGAAAGGCTGCAGCAAATTCGTCAGGCAACACAGGAGGATGCTACCCTCCTCCAAGTCTTACACAACCTGCAACATGGCTGGCCAAAGGGGCGGTGCCCACAGTTCCAAAATGTGAGGACTGAACTATCCGTGGTCGATGGCATCATACTACGAAACGACAGGATCGTCATTCCTACGGCTCTCCGGGCGGACATCCTTCACAGGATTCATGAGGGGCACCTTGGTGCCGAAAAGTGCAAAAGGAGAGCGCGACAATCTGTTTACTGGCCAGGGATTAACGAGGACATTACAAACATGGTGCTCACTTGTGACACGTGCCAAAGACATCGACCGGCGCAATGCAAGGAGCCACTGCAGCAGCATGAGATGGCCACGTTACCATGGGACAAAGTGGGCATTGACTTGTTCCACTCCATGGGCCGCAACTATGTCCTGATCATTGACTATTACTCCAACTTTCCGGAAGTCCTGCAACTCCCGGATCTCACAGCAGCAGCCGTCATCAAGGCCTGCAGAGAAACTTTCTCCAGGCATGGCATCCCACGGACGGTCATGTCCGACAATGGTCCTTGTTTTGCCAGCTGGGAGTGGACGGACTTCGCCAAGCACTACAATTTCCAGCATATAACGTCGAGTCCACACTTTCCGCAATCAAATGGCAGGGTGGAGAAAGGTGTCCACATAGTTAAGCAACTCATCAGCAAGGCTGAGGACTCAAAATCCGACGTACACTTGGCCCTCTTGTCGTACCGATCGTCACCTTTGAGCTCGGGACTATCACCAGCTCAGATGCTTTTCAACAGGGACGTACGGACTACATTACCAGCGCTACAATTCACCAATCCTGATCACTCGCCTGTCCTGGATAAAATGCGTCACCAACGTCAAGTGCAAAAGCAGCACTATGACCAGCAGGCCAAGGTACTGCAGCCGTTGGCCAGCAACAACACGGTGAGGTTGCGAAACCCGGCTGGAGGATGGTCCAAAATGGCCGTGGTCCTTCGCCAAACATCGCCGCGGTCCTACATCGCTCGGTTGGACGCTGGGACAATGGTTCGACGAAATCGGAGAGACCTTCTTAAAGTCACACCTCGACCACGGGTCTTTCCGACTCTTGATCGGCAGGACACGCTGGACCTACAGGACGCTGTCATGCATCATCCTGACACTCCAGCAGCAGATGTCCACATGGACACAGACGACCCTGGATCTCCATGCCCGCTCAGGAGGTCCACTCGGATCAGACGTGCACCTGACCGTCTGAACCTGTAAACATGGACTGACACATGCATGGCCCTGCCCTGTTGTATATATATGTATATAAACCTAACTGTTACATTTGTGTTTTGTTACAGCTCTGCAGCTAAGAAAAAAAAAAAAAAAAAAAGAGTGAAAAAGGGGGATGTGGTGATCCTCGCCTGTGTGTGTGTACATGTACCACCAGGGGGCAGCGCGAGGACAAATAGGAGGAACGCCGGAGCTCCGCCTTCGGCCAGTTGGAGCTAGAGGGTTGGAGAGACAAGAGGTGGAACTCAACTGTGGAGATGCAAGTCTTTTGGGCCTAGTTGCAGACAAGTAAAGCAGTATATTTTCAAGTACCACTGTAGTTTATTGTGGGGCACAATAAAGCATCAGTTAACCTAGAGACGACTTCGAGCATTCTTTTAAGAAGTCAAACATTATTGAGTCGGGAATCCTTCCTGGACACCTGGCAATCTGCTCCATCCAAACCATTTGCACTAAAGAGGTTCCAGTCAAAATTGCATAAATTGAAGTCACCCATGACAACAATGTTACTTCTGCACCTTTCCAAGATCTGCTGCCCAATCTGTTCCTCCATCTCTCTGCTGCTATTGGGGGGAGAATCGCTAACTCTCAATAAAGTGGCTTCTTCTCCTTTCTGGTTTCTGACTTCCACACATACTGACACAGTAGACAAACCCTCCTTTTCTGCAGCTGTGATGCACTCTCTTACAGTGCCACTCCCCCTCCTCTCTTGCCTCCCTTCCTCCCTATTCTTAAAACATCACAACCCTGGAACATCTAACAACCATTCCTGCCCCTGTGAAACCTATGTCTCCGTAATGGCTACAACATTGTAATTCCAAGTACAGGTTCATCTCCCTTATTCCTAACACTCACTTCCTGCATTGAAACAGACAGACTTTAACCCATCCCACTGAGTGCAACTCTTTGCCCTATCAACTGTCTATCCTTCCTCATAGACTTGCTGCATATTATTTCTGCCTGTTCAACAGCTATCCCAGCCTCTTATTCCCATCTCCCTGCCGAAGAGCTCCAGCAAATCTCCCACCCAGTATGTTGGTACCCCCCCAGTTTGGGTACAACCTGTCCTTCATGTACAGGTCACATCTTCTCCTGAAGGTATCCCAATGATCTAAATGTCTGAAACCTTCCCTCTTGGTCTTTTAATGTAACAGGCCTCGTGGTCACTCGTGACTCCTCCTGGGGTGAGTATATCCTCTGTTTGATAAATGGAAAAAATGTTTAAGATGCTTGTCCGGTTTCCTAAAATGTTGAGGTCTAGTCTGGGATTTTAACACCATGCCAAACTGGGATTATTAAAGGTCTTAATGGAGTCATTATGTAGGATGGCTTTCAACTGTCTTGTCTCTCAAAGAACATCGAGCTAAGCTTGAAACGGAGGTAATTTATTTATACTATAAATAGAATTGACTTGCTTGCTAAGATATAAAAGAACCAATTTACTAAAATTGTTTCTAACTGCAGAGCTGCTGAAAACATGACTAATCTCTACCTCGTCTAACGCATCACTTGTGGGTCACAGATTAATTCACTGCAGCTGCCTTTCAACTTCAGTCAACTTTTAACACTTGAGCTGCATTGGTACATAACTCTCAAAAAAGAAAATATGCTCTTCCTCATCAAGCCAGTTGATGCCTTGCCATCTTCAGGACGTTCTGGTGATTTTTAAGAAAATGATTATAAGCCTGGGACGCTCCAAACCTAGGACACGGTGTACCTTCTGCAATCTGAAATGCTCAGCCTTAATATGCAGATTTTTAAAAAATGGCAACCAATTCCTGAAGAAAATGGGAGGCTCCCTCCACTCGTTGTTCTGTTGATAAGGAATCACTACAGTGCAGGAGGCGGCCACTGATTAAGGTGCCATTCTCGGAATGAGGCTCTGCTGCTGATGAGTCAGGCTTCACCAATTAATCGCTGAAGTAATCAACATTTTTTGGCTATCTTTCATTAATGCCAATCCAAAAATCTTCAACAGACAAATGAGTTCTGATTAGGCAAACATGTGCTGCAATCAAGATAAATGGTGGATTATACACAAACTTCCAAGAACACTTTATACAGTGCTGCAAAACAGTGTGAAATGTAAGACAATGAAAGGCACAGTAGTTAAATGATACAGAATAGACTGACAAATGGATAATTTGGAGCTGCAGGAAAGGCTTCCGCAAGTGCTAGGGTTCCGCAAGTGCTAGGGTTCCGCAAGTGCTAGGGTTCCGCACGTGCTAGGGTTCCGCACGTGCTAGGGTTCCGCACGTGCTAGGGTTCCGCACGTGCTAGGGTTCCGCACGTGCTAGGGTTCCGCAAGTGCTAGGGTTCCGCACGTGCTAGGGTTCCGCACGTGCTAGGGTTCCGCACGTGCTAGGGTTAGGGTTAGGTTGTTACGTCCTGGACAGATGGGGGTTACCCGTATTTCTGCACCCAATAAGGGATACAGCGCCGAAGCGTCTGCCTCTTTGCTGGCGCACGTTCAACATTCTTTTCCACATAGATTTTGCGTCATCTCTTTCTCTCGAATCCAACCACGTATTTTAGAAATAAGACAAATAGAAAGTAGGAAAAATAGACAGTGAGGAGCAAGGGTTAGTGTTAGGTTGTTAGGTTGTTAGGTTGTTAGGTTCTGGACAGATGGGGGTTACCCGTATTTCTGCACCCAATAAGGGATACAGCGCCGAAGCGTCTTCCTCTTTGCTGGCGCACGTTCAACATTCTTTTCCGCATAGATTTTGCATCATCTCTCTTTCTCTCGAATCCAACCACGTATTTTAGAAATAAGACAAATAGAAAGTAGGAAAAATAGACAGTGAGGAGCAAAGATTAGACTATAGTTGTATTAAGAAGAAAATTGGTAATACCCAGGATAGGGTTAGGGACTGGGTGCGAGTTACCCTTCCTTTCCGTACCCAAACAGGGACACAGCTAGTTTAGGGTAAGGGTTAGTATTAGGGTTAGGGTTAGGGTTAGGGTTAGGTTGTTAGGTTGTTAGGTTCTGGACAGATGGGGGTTACCCGTATTTCTGCACCCAATAAGGGATACAGCGCCGAAGCGTCTGCCTCTTTGCTGGCGCACGTTCAACATTCTTTTCCGCATAGACTTTGCGTCATCTCTCTGTCTCTCGAATCCGACCACGTATTTTAGAAATAAGACAAATAGAAAGTAGGAAAAATAGACAGTGAGGAGCAAAGATTAGACTGTAGTTGTATTAAGAAGAAAATTGGTAATACCCAGGTTAGGGTCAGGGACTGGGTGCGAGTTACCCTTCCTTTCCGTACCCAAACAGGGACACAGCTAGTTTAGGGTAAGGGTTAGTATTTTTAGGAACCAGGAAGGGATTACCCTTCTTTTCCTTACCCAAACAGGGACACAGCTAGTTTAGGGTAAGAGTTAGGGAGGAACCAAATTAGGGTTAGGGTTAGGGTTTAGGGTTAGGGTTAGGGTTAGGGTTAGGGTTTAGAGCTAGGGTTTAGGTTTAGGGGTTAGGGTTAGGGTTAGGGTTAGGGTTAGGGTTAGGTCTCCTTCCTCAACTCTGTTTCACTCCCTTTCTCCATCCTCAACTCTGTTTCACTCTCTTTCTACTTCCTCAACTCTGTTTCACTCTCTTTCTCCTTCCTCAACTCTGTTTCACTCCCTTTCTCCTTCCTCAACTCTGTTTCACTCTCTTTCTCCTTCCTCAACTCTGTTTCACTCCCTTTCTCCTTCCTCAACTCTGTTTCACTCTCTTTCTCCTTCCTCAACTCTGTTTCACTCCCTTTCTCCTTCCTCCACTCTGTTTCACTCTCTTTCTCCTTCCTCAACTCTGTTTCACTCTCTTTCTCCTTCCTCAACTCTGTTTCACTCTCTTTCTAATTCCTCAACTCTGTTTCACTCCCTTTCTCCTTCCTCAACTCTGTTTCACTCTCTATGTCCTTCCTCAACTCTGTTTCACTCCCTTTCTCCTTCCTCAACTCTGTTTCACTCTCTTTCTCCTTCCTTAACTCTGTTTCACTCACTTTCTCCTTCCTCAACTCTGTTTCACTCTCTTTCTCCTTCCTCAACTCTGTTTCACTCCCTTTCTCCTTCCTCCACTCTGTTTCACTCTCTTTCTCCTTCCTCAACTCTGTTTCACTCCCTTTCTCCTTCCTCAACTCTGTTTCACTCTCTTTCTCCTTCCTCACTCTGTTTCACTCCCTTTCTCCTTCCTCCACTCTGTTTCACTCCCTTTTTCCTTCCTCAACTCTGTTTCACTCCCTTTCTCCTTCCTCAACTCTGTTTCACTCTCTTTCTCCTTCCTCAACTCTGTTTCACTCCCTTTCTCCTTCCTCAACTCTGTTTCACTCTCTATGTCCTTCCTCAACTCTGTTTCACTCCCTTTCTCCTTCCTCAACTCTGTTTCACTCTCTTTCTCCTTCCTTAACTCTGTTTCACTCACTTTCTCCTTCCTCAACTCTGTTTCACTCTCTTTCTCCTTCCTCAACTCTGTTTCACTCCTATTCTCCTTCCTCAACTCTGTTTCACTCCCTATCTCCTTCCTCCACTCTGTTTCACTCCCTTTCTCCTTCCTCAACTCTGTTTCACTCCCTTTCTCCTTCCTCCACTCTGTTTCACTCCCTTTCTCCTTCCTCCACTCTGTTTCACTCCCTTTCTCCTTCCTCCACTCTGTTTCACTCCCTTTCTCCTTCCTCCACTCTGTTTCACTCTCTTTCTCCTTCCTCAACTCTGTTTCACTCTCTTTCTCCTTCCTCAACTCTGTTTCACTCTCTTTCTAATTCCTCAACTCTGTTTCAGTCCCTTTCTCCTTCCTCAACTCTGTTTCACTCTCTATGTCCTTCCTCAACTCTGGTTTACTCCCTTTCTCCTTCCTCAACTCTGTTTCACTCTCTTTCTCCTTCCTTAACTCTGTTTCACTCCCTTTCTCCTTCCTCCACTCTGTTTCACTCTCTTTCTCCTTCCTCAACTCTGTTTCACTCCCTTTCTCCTTCCTCAACTCTGTTTCACTCTCTTTCTCCTTCCTCAACTCTGTTTCACTCCCTTTCTCCTTCCTCCACTCTGTTTCACTCCCTTTTTCCTTCCTCAACTCTGTTTCACTCCCTTTCTCCTTCCTCAACTCTGTTTCACTCTCTTTCTCCTTCCTCAACTCTGTTTCACTCCCTTTCTCCTTCCTCAACTCTGTTTCACTCTCTATGTCCTTCCTCAACTCTGTTTGACTCCCTTTCTCCTTCCTCAACTCTGTTTCACTCTCGTTCTCCTTCCTTAACTCTGTTTCACTCACTTTCTCCTTCCTCAACTCTGTTTCACTCTCTTTCTCCTTCCTCAACTCTGTTTCACTCTCTTTCTCCTTCCTCAACTCTGTTTCACTCCCTTTCTCCTTCCTCAACTCTGTTTCACTCTCTTTCTCCTTCCTCAACTCTGTTTCACTCCCTATCTCCTTCCTCCACTCTGTTTCACTCCCTTCTCCTTCCTCAACTCTGTTTCACTCCCTTTCTCCTTCCTCAAATCTGTTTCACTCTCTTTCTCCTTCCTCAACTCTGTTTCACTCTCTTTCTCCTTCCTCAACTCTGTTTCACTCTCTTCTAATCCCTCAACTCTGTGTCACTCCCTTTCTCCTTCCTCAACTCTGTTTCACTCTCTTTCTCCTTCCTCAACTCTGTTTCACTCCCTTTCTCCTTCCTCCACTCTGTTTCACTCCCTTCTCCTTCCTCCACTCTGTTTCACTCCCTTTCTCCTTCCTCCACTCTGTTTCACTCCCTTTCTCCTTCCTCAACTCTGTTTCACTCCCTTTCTCCTTCCTCAACTCTGTTTCACTCCCTTTCTCCTTCCTCCAACTCTGTTTCACTCCCTTTCTCCTTCCTCACTCTGTTTCACTCCCTTTCTCCTTCCTCAACTCTGTTTTCACTCCCTTTCTCCTTCCTCAACTCTGTTTCACTCCCTTTCTCCTTCCTCAACTCTGTTTCACTCCCTTTCTCCTTCCTCCACTCTGTTTCACTCCCTTTCTCCTTCCTCCACTCTGTTTCACTCCCTTTCTCCTTCCTCCACTCTGTTTCACTCCCTTTCTCCTTCCTCCACTCTGTTTCACTCCCTTTCTCCTTCCTCCACTCTGTTTCACTCCTT